>NC_083472.1:25598968-25616468 GCF_030014155.1 Tachysurus vachellii
CAATCACACACTACGGACAATTTTCCAGAGATGCCAATCAACCTACCATGCATGTCTTTGGACCGGGGGAGGAAACCGGAGTACCCGGAGGAAACCCCCGAGGCACGGGGAGAACATGCAAACTCCACACACACAAGGCGGAGGCAGGAATCGAACCCCCAACCCTGGAGGTGTGAGGCGAACGTGCTAACCACTAAGCCACCGTGACCCCACCAACCCAAATATCCAAAATCTAAACTCTCTAAAATCTGTAAAATCCATAAACCATGAAATCTGAAACCTCGTGTTCAGTTATTCAGTTTTCTTTCAGTAGACGAAAAAGCAAAGATTTTATCCTTGAAGCCCTGCACAGAATCATCCAGGTAAAGGTTCGACCCTGGAGAGAACAAACCGTTCCGCTTCAGTCTCAGTCATTTGTTCAGCTGGACACTGAAATCTAATGTTTTAGCGGCGTATAAAAGAGCAAACACGCTGGAAAAGGATTTGTTTCCTCTGAAAGTGCATTTTTGCGGTGAGTCTTTTAACAGCAAGGACGTGTTATTGCAGTCTGATTGCACGACATTGTACAGAAAAAATCCAGCAAGTTTTTTTCCAAACGTCTTTCTTTCCTCACAGCTCCATGCTTCTTTTTTATCTTCTCTCATTAAAACTTCTCTTTATAAAACCCACTGATGATAATGTCAGATACGGCAACACTCCCAATTACTGATGATGGAGAAAGAAGTGCGCACTTTCACTACATCAAGGGGACTTCAGACTCTGTTCCAGGCATTTTCTTTTCTGCGCCGAGGCTCGCCGACCCTTCACACGGTTGTTTGTTTTTTTGTTTGTTTCTCTGGCAGTAAATGGCAAATAAATGTGGCGACGTTTGAGGTTGTGTTCTGTGTGAAATGTGAGGTTTAGTGTTTTAGAGAAAAAGCACACAAAGTTCTCGCCTTACTGTCATTAAGGAGGATTTTTACCGTAAACAGTTGGAAGAGCTTCTGTTCTTTTCATCTCTTCTGAAATCAGACAAACACACACACACACACACACACACACACACACTCAGAGTCTCTCTCTTTTCTTTCTCTCTCTTCTTCTTGGAATAAAACACAATGATAGAGAGTGTGACGATGCTGAAGAAGGACAAAATAAAAGAAAAGGAAACTAAACTTTTAGCTCTCACTTTGCTGTGGATTAACGACTCGTGCTGTAATTACAGGTCTGTGAATTCGACACCTGCCAAAATTAAATTTCTTTTAAAATAGTGTTTTTTGCACTTGATTCACTTTCTGTATGAAACATTAGATTATTTTTATAAGGTACAGAGATGATGTTCAGAGTAAAGCAGAGGAGAAGAAAAGAATTCAGCTGAATGGTAAAAAAAACAAAAAAACAAGGGGAGGAAAATAAATGGACAAAAGAATAAAAGGACAAAAGTATACAAGAGAAAAAAAATAAAAATAAGAAAGAAAAGACTTAAAGGGAGACAGGACATGTGAGTATGGAAAGAAATAAACAAGCTAATAAAATAAACAATAAAAAGTCAGATTTGCTGATTGGTCAACACTTAACACGCTGCACTTAAGATCAAGAATTCTATTAGAAATATATGATTTCTGTTCTAAATGTAATCATAGCTGTTAAAAGAAACACACACACACACACACACACACACACACTGTATTTAACACAGTAGTAGATCGGACCTGTTCTCCCTGACCAAGCGTCAGAGCACTGAAAAGGTCATGTGACGTGTTCGCAGTGTTTCTGTTCACGTTACACTTTAATAACAGGAAGTGAAGCGGCTCAGGGACGTGAGGGCTAATAATAAACACAGAGCAAGAGCAGTGTGTCGTCTCTGAGGAACAAACTTCCTGAATCTCTGCTCATTAAACTCATTTTCTCTCCAGTTTTTTTCCTTCTCTGTCTAATGAGGGAACAGATTAATTGAATTAGCTTTGTGAGCTACGCTGCTAATCCAGGCTTAGAGTGAGGGAGAAATTATGTTTTTATTCCTCCAGAGACAAATGATTTTTTTTTCTGAAAAGCAAATGTTTAAAAACGCCTGGAGTTTAATCTTCAACCCTCTTGAACTTCACTGCTCTAATAGTTTATTTATTTAAATAAATAAAAAAATGTTCATTTTGTCATTTTTTTCCACATTAGTGTTCAGAGTTAAGTCTCTGTTCCCAACAGGATTAATGGGATATTATTCGTGATGCTACACGAGCTGTAAGCGTGGAGCAGGACGTCTGGACCAACAGGATCCACATGGTTAAGTTTATTCCCTCGGCTGTGGTGCTTCAGTCGAACTAATCAGTCCATCGCTCATCAGCGCAGGCGGAGAGGTCGAGCCCCAAGTCCTGGATGATGGAGGGATTTCCTTCACTCTTTCGTGTTGATTGCGTCAGTGTAATTAGTGCCTGTGAAATCCCTTTTGTCTGCACCGAGGAGGCCGATAAAGTCTCTTTTATACCCGCAGCACCTTTTATTTCCTGTTAACAAGTTTAGAAAGCGCCGTGTCTGGCTTCACACCGCCATTTGTGTTCCAGCTCTGATAACTTGAGGGATTTTTTTTTCTCTCACTCCTTTTATTTCTCCTTTCATTCTTTCTTCACACTCTATCATCCAGAACGTAATTAACTGTTATCACACACACATCATCTTCCTGTTGTGGCTTTCACTCATGGAGCACTTCACTGAAGTTAATGTCCTTTAAAAGATGAAGCAAACTTTCAAATTGTTTTTATTTCAGCAGAAATTAAGAACTGATGCCAAATTTTACCTTCTGAAGTTCTGAAATCTTTCTGTTTCTTAATATTTGTTTCAAGATGCAGTTTAAATAGATTTGATTACAGCAGTGATTAGAGTTATAGCCCAAATCTCTCACTACACACTGTGGGTCTGGTTCCTGGAAACGTGAGCAATAACCAACAAGAGCTGAATTCTCAACTTTTATGTTTGTTTTCATCAGAAGTCAAAAAACCTCATGAGGGATTCACTGTGATGCTGAAGACACTCATCTCATCCTCTCTCTTGTTCCTGTTCAGATCTCAAGCAGGATGATGGACCATCATCTGTCCTTCTCTCATCACCTGACACATTCATGCTAATTTCTGCTTTACATCATCAGAAGGATTCCTTCATTTCTCCCCACACAGGTCACTCAGGTGCTCCTTCAGTCATCTGCACCTCACTCTGTGCTCCACCTGCTCTCTGGAACTGTTTCAGAATGCCACTGTTCCTCTTGTTCTCTCACATCACCGCACTGCTGTACTCAGTCCACTAGCTTCCTGTAGCTGAATAAAAACCAACAACACACCAGAAGCCCCTGACCTCACTGCTCTTCTCACCCCTGCACTGCTCCTCGCTCATTCAGATACTCCAGCTCTGCTCCACTGATCCACCATCTCTCAGGGTGTGAGGAAGTCCTGCACCAACACGCGTTCTGGAACCCAGCAGGTGGAATGAACTTCCTCTGATGTCTGACAGTCTTCAGACGATGTTTAATGATCTCCCTCTTCCTGAAGTACTTCAGCATCTTTGTGTACTTTCTTGGTGAAGTGTTTTTTGATAAGGACGTTAAAGCACTTCTATAAGCTGCTCTGGAGGGAGAAGATCGTCTGCCAAATGCCGTAAACTTAAACATAAGGATAAGGAAATGTGTTATGTGCTTCACAACCAGAGAAGCTGATTGGCTGATGTGTTCCTCATCAAATTATGCAAATGAGATTTAAATCACAAGCTTCATGATGAATTACTGCAGTGAACAAACACACAGAGCAAAACGCTGCTGCAAAATAAAGCTTTTTATTTTAAATGTCAGTCTGAGGAGCCAAGAATGGTAACAAATCATAGAGAAATATTTCATTGATATTTGCTAAATGATGAACTGATTAAAATTGACATGAAAGTCAATCCATGGGCGCGTGACCCTGTGCAGCCGCCCGAGATCTCCACATGGTGAAAAATGGGCTAAATTATACATGTAATTACTAACCAACCCTTTATACACTGAGAATTGTGACATATAATTAATTCAAAGACTCAAATCAGTGCTAATGTTTTAGCAAGGTCTATTTACCATCACACACACACACACACACACACACACACACACACACACACACACACACACTCTCTTCTCAAGACGACAAAGTGGCTGCTTTCAGAAAAAACCCTAAAAGGCACTTTTAATCACTCGCTGGCGTAATGTAGACGCGGCCGCTGAAACGCCACCGTGGCGTCGGACCTTGCACATAAATTGCATCATTGTAGAATAAACAAAGGCACAGAGAAACAGAGCATCATGGGAAACGGTATCCAGTCATTCAAGGCGTTTTTCAGTCTTATCACCGCTCTTCTGAACACTCTCAATTGCTTTTCTGATTTTATGTTTTCTCTTTTCTCAGTTTTTTCTTTTCTTTTTTCTTTTTTTCTCTCACTCCTTTTCCCCAGCGTCCGTCTCTGTTGATGTCCGAGTGCGAGTCCGAGTCCTCCAGATGGTCTCTTGAGGCGTCCTTCTGCTCCTCCGAGCCATCCAAGGCCGATCTTTTGAATTCTGAGCCATGCCTTTTCTCTCCTGGCATCTCTCTTTATTCTCTCCCTTTGCTCTGATGGAAAAAGGGGAGCGAGCGTTCCCTCTCTTCACCCCCTCCCCTGGCAACTCTAAATCCCAACCCAGATCTCAGTTTGCCGACACAATGGAGCTCGGAGAATTGGACTTGAGATAATTGTGTTGCTATTTCCCATTTCGGCTGTAATGGAATCTCACGTCGTGGCTTTGGGGCCCTGAGCAATCCGCCATTTTGGAGATTGGCCTAGCTGCTGCAGCTCTGCCTTTCTTTTCTTTTTTTGATTACTTTTCCCATAGACTCTCTCCTCCCTGTGATTTGTCTCTCTTCCATCTCCAGGAAAATAGACCCTTCAGTCAGAGACGAGTGAAAGACAAGGCTCTATCTTACTGATGGAGTCTCACTGGGGATTTTAAAGAAGACGTCCATGACGTGTTAAACTGACATTTGCTCGACTTTAAGGGTCAAATCAAAAGCCAGCTTCCTGTTCAAGAAACCGATCAGGTTTGTTTATTGTAATTGTCTGTTGTAATATATAAAGATTGAATTTTGAGATTTCCACCTACAGCATGGCTGACTCTGGCTCCGCCCCTTGGCCACACCCTCTGCATTATCTTTAATAGTTTCAGGATCTACAGGATCTTCATCCAAAGTCTCACAAAGTTGAACTAAAGTTTGAATTCTAGCACAAAGCAGGAAGTGATTTTGCGAATCTACTGACTGAACCTTCAGGGTAAATTTTGCCCCCTTTCTTTATTAGCCCCGTTCTCCTTGCGAGTGAACACCAATCCACACGTCTTGTCTGATGGACTACACTTGTGCTAAGCAGAGATAAATTGTGTACATTTACATTTTCACTCAAGCGTTTCTTTGGGAAATGCCGCAGGGCTTCAAATCGCTCTTCCTAATTAGCTGCTAACTAACTATTGGCTAAGCTTAGCGGAAAAAAATGAGCAAAAAAAGTAAGTGAAAGAATGGAGGAGAAATTTGATAGGCAGCAGCAGTTTATGCTGCAGTCAGCACTCCGTGTGCACTTGATTATGCGATCTCCCCCGGCTATGTTCCATTTAAATACTGTCTCGCAGTAATATAGAGAACTGTAATGTGAACATGATGCAATCCAGAGCCACTGAACGATGTCACTCAAATTGGATGAGTTTCTAATGGCCCTAGCCGTAAAACGTCAGGAAGAGTGTGTGTTAAAACCATAGAGTGTTTGACAGCGATCAGTCAGAGGCGTAGACCAGGACGTGTGCTCAAATTAAACTGCTGTAGACTTTAAACCAACTTTTATATGTTCAGCTCTGACACCACAGACTCATCACTTTACAGACTGAATAAATCTCACAGCTCGTGACCACGAGCTTCTCCACAGACAGGATGTGTGTTTAAAATCTGAATATTAAACTCAAATTTATTTGAATATTCTGCTCTCTGTATTTTTCACATCACACTGAGTCCAATGTATTGTTTCAACTTTCAGTTAAATCTCTAAAAGTTTCTAAACTCGCTCTCACTCTGTCCGAGCCCAAATCTTAAACCACACAAACTCTCACTCATTCATCTTCTACCGCTTATCCGAACTACCTCGGGTCACAGGGAACCTGTGCCTATCTCAGGCGTCATCGGGCATCAAGGCAGGATACACCCTGGACGGAGTGCCAACCCATCACAGGGCACACACACACACTCTCATTCACTCACACAATCACACACTACGGACAATTTTCCAGAGATGCCAATCAACCTACCATGCATGTCTTTGGACCGGGGGAGGAAACCTGAGTACCCGGAGGAAACCCCCGAGACACGGGGAGAACATGCAAACTCCACACACACAAGGTGGAGGTGGGAATCGAACCCCAACCCTGGAGGTGTGAGGCGAACGTGCTAACCACTAAGCCACCGTGCTCCCCACCACACAAACTTTAACCCTTTACTTAAATAGAACAATCTAGCTCTCAATTCTAATAACAATTCTTCAGACTTTAGCCGTAACTCTAAAATTAATCTACCTTACACCCTAAACCTTAATCTTAATCTTGAATCCTGTATCCCTGATGATAATTAACCCCGGCTCAGTCACAGGGACGTGAACAGCAGATGAGCAACATGAACCAAGTAAAACATGTGTAGTTGTTGCTATGGTAACGTTTTCTGTCATTTCTGTATCACAAGGTGAGGGAGTCTCCAGTTTGAGGTGATGTGTGTGTGTGTGTGTGTGTGTATGATGTGGTGAAGGAGTCTCCAGTGTGAGGTGATATGTGTGTGTGTGTGTGTGTGTGTGTGTATGATATGGTGAAGGAGTTTCCGGTGTGCGGTGATGTGTGTGTGTGTGTGTGTGTGTGTGTGTGTGTATGATGTAGTGAAGGAGTCTCCGGTGTGAGCTGATGTGTGTGTGGCCTGGCCGTGTGGAGGAGCTTCACCTCATCTGAAACCTGCTTGAAGATTTTTTACAGCTTCTCATGATTCTTCTCAAGAGCAACTCAAGTCTCATGTAGTGAGCCTCGTTTTTCATCTTGTCTTTTTATCCCATGCTGCCAAAAGGGGGCAATGTGGTGCTGCTGCTCTGTAAAAATAAATATATAAAATACTGCCTTAAAATCATTTTTATGGCTTGTGTATGAAAAAAAAAACCTCTTCAACTTGGAACATTACTGCTGAGATGCCTAATGTATCTGCCCAGCACATATCATATTACACAGGAGGGGAAGTGTGTGTGTCTGTGTGTGTGCAAAATCACACACTCACACACACTTACACTCTGGTGAACTCCAGGTCTTGATGCAGGTGCTGATTGTGCACATGGTTGTGATCATCAGAAACAGAAGCTGAGAGAAGAGATGTGAGATCTGAGCTTTATTAGATCTGCACGTCTTTAGCATTTTATATTCCAAACATTTCGTATAAAACGTCGTGTAAGATCCATAAGCTCTTGTGTTGGTTCACTGCGGCAGTCAAAATGAATCTGAACTTCACATTTTATATTCCACATTTTACATAAGGAATAAATCACGTCCATGTTTACTAGAAGCTCTTGAACAACACGTTTCTTCAACTTTCTAGATTAATAACTTTTTATAAGAAAGCACCACTAGGGGTCAGTAAAGTCACAAGGCCTTTTTCCAGCTCACCAACGTGGCTGATGCTAATCCTCGCAAATCTGTTTACTCTCATTGTGTTTATCCAAAATTCACAAAGTTCGATCTCAAATTCAAGTTTCTATGGTAACGAATTTCAATGTTAGCTATTAGAGTTAAACGTGTCATATTTACTAGCAGATGATTATTAGTGTCTAAAGCACCAAAGTCTCCGAACTCGTCACTGATGTCTCTGTTTACTTTCCAAACTCTGAATCCTGATTCGTTTAAAACGTTTTTCTGTTTGAAAAAGTCGAACTTCAGCAACGAGGAACCGTTCTGTTGAGTTTATCAGATCATGATTTAGAGACAGGGAGACTTTTAAATACTTCCTGTATATTTAAGTACACACTCATTAATATTCATCACACTCATTAATATTCATCACACATTTATATATTTTATATAGCAATTTTTTTTATAAAAAATAAACTTTATCTCTATTTCATTATAACTAAAAACCAGAACAGAAACATTCTTCTTAATCAGAACTTTGTGGGCGTGTCTGAAAGTGCAGTGATTGACAGATGTGTCTCACAGCAACGTAAACACTAACAAACAGGAAGTGCTGGTTGATGTTCTACTCAGCTTTGAGGAGTTCACATTAATAGACATCTAATTGTGATTGGTTATTGGGTCACAGTGACTCACTATCATTTGTACTAAATATAATCTAAAAAAAAATCTCAAAAAAGTGAAAAAGCAACAGAATTCTTTTTCTCAGTCAGTGTGAAGTCGGTGCAGACGCTAACAATACGAAGCTCTGAGAATAAATTGACGAGGAGTTTAAGGGAATTTGACGGCTCAAGTGTTCAATAAATGCACTGAATAAACATCTCTATCGACGAGCACTAGAATGTCAATGCAGGAACACACTCATTTCTGTGTGTGTGTGTGTGTGTGTGTGTTTCATTTCTGCTGTGCTGTTATCTGTTGAGGTGATCGATGACTCGCACACCTCGCGGTTGTGTTGTTATTGTGTATTATTGTGATTATTGCAGGTTAGCCTTCTCCTGCGTGCATTTATTCACTTGGCAGATTCTTTCATCCAAAACGACTTACAAGAGAAGCAGAATTCAATCCAAACACGGAGCCGTTAAAGGAGCAGTTCAGCCGAAAATGAACTCCAAATGTAGTCGATCAGCCGAGACGTGTTGGCTGTGTGCATTGTGCTTGTTTCATTTTACACCGGAGCTGTGAGGCTAATGCAGGAAGCACATGGCTTCAGTTCAGCATCATAGCAATAAACCTGCATGTGTTCATCATCACTCTGCAGCATCTCCTGGACTGAGGAGCTGTTAGTCGACTTAGCCAAAAATAATTAAGTTAAATAATTAGCTGGTCAGCTGGAACCTGAGGAACCCAGAAAGGAACCCTGTGGAGTCTGGTTTATTTTGTTGTTTTAAAGTCACATGACCCTTTTCAGTAACACTGAGAAGACCTTCAGCATGTTTTGAGATGGTTCTGGATTTTACAATTCATTTGCATATTTATTCAATTCTTGGACTTCTAATATTTTTCTGTGTAATGATTTGACGCTCTCTCTCTCTCTCTCTCTCTCTCTCTCTCTCTCTCTCTCTCTCTCTCTCTCTCTCTCTCTCTCTCTCTCTCTCTCTCTCTCTCTCTCTCTTTCTGTCTCTCTGTTTCTCTCTCTCTCTCTCTCTCTCTCTCTTTTTATGTTGAATGAATGTAAAAGAGATTCTCATTTAAATATTTGCCGTTTGTCCCTGAGAGGATCAGCACTCATCTTTTTTTTCCTCATTCAGTCTCTCGCTCACCTTAATGAACACGCTGAGTCGAAGGCCGAGCTTCATTTAGACACACTGAGGGTGAGGAATGAACAGAGCTCTATTACAGGGAGCACAGAGAGAGAGAGAGAGAGAGAGAGAGAGAGAGAGAGAGAGAGAGAGAGAGCGAATGCTGCAGAAGCTGGAGCTGTAGATTTGTAGCACTTGATGGAGCAGAATATTTTCTATTTCTATTTCCTTTCTATTTATTGCTGCATGAAGGTGAAGTGGGAGATTCAGAGCGCTCACTTTTAGTAGAAACAGTTCTGTAAGGATTTAAGAGATAATAAAGTGAAACACACTAATGTTGGGATCTCCACAGAACCTTTATGATCTCTCTAACAGGGATGACTGAAGACACCTTAAATTAAATATTCTAAATATTATAAAATGGAGGAAAATTCTTCACCATCACTTTAACTCTGTAAAAATCTGTTTTCAGCATCAGCTCATACTTCCTGCAGTCCTAGAAAACAGGTTCATCAGATCTCCAGTTTCACTGTTCACTGTTCTTTAGAAAGATGTTCTTTAGGATCATGTTCTTCATGATGATGTTCTTTAGGATCTTGTTCTTTATGATGATGTTCTTCAGGATCATGTTCTTCAGGATCATGTTTTTATGGTGATGTTCTTCAGGATCTTGTTCTTTATGATGATGTTCTTCAGGATCTTGTTCTTTATGATGATGTTCTTCAGGATCATGTTCTTCAGGATCATGTTTTTATGGTGATGTTCTTCAGGATCTTGTTCTTTATGATAATGTCCTATAGGACCATGTTCTTCATGATGATGTTCTTCAGGATCATGTTTTTATGGTGATGTTCTTCAGGATCTTGTTCTTTATGGTGATGTTCTTCAGGATCTTGTTCTTTATGGTGATGTTCTTCAGGATCTTGTTCTTTATGGTGTTTTTATGGTGATGTTCTTTATGTTCTAGGATGTTGTTCGTTGTGAACTACACCTGAACTAGAGATGTGATGTAGATCTTTCTGCTGCTCTTCTTATCTCTGTCTCTCTTTTTGTTTAAGTGTCTATTACTCTCTGTTAAAGCTGTTTAATATTCACCTGCTGGTGTAATTAGCGCTAACTCTCTCTGCATGTCTGATTTTTTATTTTGCATCAGGCAGCTGCGGTCATGTAAATGCTCTGAAGTGAGAAGTAGGAAGTCCCGAGATGGGAAAACACTGCGATCCCTGTTGTATCGAAGCAGCAAAACTGTCCTTTCAGAGCCATTTAATTTAAGGTGAGAACTTTTCTTTAATTCATTTAGCTCAGATCATTTCAAGTGGCATCTCTGTTTAATCTTTGTTTTGTTCATCAGTTTACTGTCTGAAGTCTGAAACGTTCTCACAGAAACACTGATTCCTCCAGTCTTAGATAAACACCTCACTAAGGGTTTGGTAGATCATTAATTCATTATTTATTATAACAGATAAAGGGGTTTTGCCCTTTAAAGAAATATCTACAGAGAACCTTCTGAAGCTGAAGAACATTTCAGGGTTCTATGTTATTAAGAATGTAGAAAAGAAAACGAGTTCAGCAGTTAATTTCTACATTTTTTTGGAATTTACATAGAACCTTTATGGGATCTACAACACAGAGAAGTGAATCCTTATCTCAGGTCCTTCAAAGGGTTTTGGATCATTTGCACGCATTCAGTTCATTCATTCATTCATCTTCTACTGCTTATCTGAACTACCTCGGGTCACGGGGAGCTTGAGCCTATCTCAGGCGTCATTGGGCATCAAGGTAGGATACACCCTGGACGGAGTGCCAACCCATCGCAGGGCACACACACACACACACACACACTCTCATTCACTCACGCAATCACACACTACGGACAATTTTCCAGAGATGCCAATCAACCTACCATGCATGGAGGAAACCGGAGTACCCGGTAAGGAAAGCCCTGAGGCACGGGGAGAACATGTAAACTCCACACACACAAGGTGGAGGCGGGAATCGAACCCCCAAACCTGGAGGTGTGAGGTGAACGTGATAACCACTAAGCCAACGTGTTCCCCGCATTCAGTTCACATTTAGGAAAAACAAAAAACAACACTATTGCTTAGGCCACACCCACATTAGACTGAAAGCCTGCATGACTTCCTATAACATGAGACATGCAGCTCTCTGATTGGCTGAATGATCCGGGACAAAAGCTCAGAGATTCTCCATGTTCTGTTTCATCTCCTCAGTGAAGGTTGGAAAACTTTTTTCAGGAAAACTTCAGTGAGTTTTTTTTCCAGCCTCCAGCCGCTTAACCCGGATACATCAGAAAAACACACATCTGATTATCGCCGTGAACCTGCGAGGGCACTTTTAATTAACATCCTGCATATTAAACCATTTGGGTCCTGAGCTTAAGCAAGTCTACAGGGCCAGCATAGATTTTTCAATATTTAGCTTAACTAATAATTCAGCTTTATCTATAATTTAGTCCCAAATGACATCACGTATAGGAAAAATGGAGCAGAGGTCCTATTTAAGCAATCAAAACATTTCTCATTCACAGCAGTACAGCAATTAATAATTCACTGAAGGGTCGAAAGTGCAGCGAGACGCAGTTCTTTTACATTACACTGATCAGATCTGAGTGGAGAAGAGAACGAGGACGAGGAAAGACACAGAAAACCACGAGGACAAGTCACTTAAACAACAACATTTATTAAGTGTTTTTATTCCAGTGCTCATCAAAAAACAATATATATTCATTAATATATAAATTATACATATATTCAACCAGCCTGACAATTACTCTCTCTCTCTCTCTCTCTCTCTCTCTCTCTCTCTCTCTCTCTCTCTCTCTCTCTCTCTCGTATTTTTAATGAACAGATTCATCACAAACTGTCTTCATGATGTCCAGGAATAAATCGATCCCCTGGAGAGGAGTTTAAACCACTAAAATGTAATTATATGTTAAATAATAAAATATTTCATATGTTATGCCCAATAAAGAGCTAAAAATATCTCTACACATTTACCCTCATAACGAATTCCAGTATCTATGAATGTTCATGAATATGCAGATTAGAAACGCCTCCATGTCCTCAGGTCAGCGCTGCAGCGTTTAGATCATTACTTATTATTTTATATGTAGAGTTTCTGAAAAATTCTCACCAACTAAAGTAACCAGGATTGTAGAAGATTCTGCAGCTTCAGCAAAACTGTTCAGGGCTTGAACCCAGTCACAGGAAGGAAGGAAAGAAGGAAGGAAGACACAGGATGCAGAAATTAACTAGAGGAACTGATGGGGTCGTATGTCTCAGGTTTAAAAGATCAGTGACATGGGACACGCTGGGGCTGATGGGTAATGTAGTTTATTACATAATGATATGAACAGATGATACTCCGTCCAGGGTGTATCCTGCCTTGATGCCCGAAGACGCCTGAGATAGGCACAGACTCCCCGTGACCCGAGGTAGTTCGGATAAGCGGTAGAAGATGAATGAATGAATGAATGAATGAATGAACAGATGATTTATGTTACAATAAAAACGAAACAGAACCATCTGGAATGTCAACTTTTACATCAGAAGTGTTGGTAAATTATTATAGAATTCGGTGTATGAATGTTTAACATCAAGCGCTAATTAAACAACTAACCACTAATCACAGCTCTAGGGTTTGCTGTATCGAACATGGAGTTTAAAATAAAATAAATCAATGAATAAATAAAAAAATTGTCGATCAGCTCCAAGGAACTTAAAACACAGAACACGTTTGAACAAGCAAGTGGAAGTGATTTTGTGTGATTTGGAGTTTGAATGCTGCACTTTAATGATTCATCCATTACACTGATCTTCTTTTTTTATTTCATGTTGATGAATTATTATCAGTATTTGATGAACAGATGTATAAATGATAAAAAAAGTCCAACAGATATTTTTTTTACATCCACGAGACTTCTAGATCCGTTATAGTACAAATGAGACGTGGTGGCGTTGTTGTGAGTGAAGAGAGTTTGGACACAGCACTGCCTCCGGAGCGTCCTGTCAGCTCACGTTTTTATCACACGCTAACAACCGGCGCGCTTCGGAGAAATAAATTAGCACATTGTTAGACGCAGATTTGTCACTGCCAGCGTAATTACGGCTAATGCATCCGCCAGGCTTCAGACGCAGCCTTATTCGGTTAGGGATTTTAAACCGGGCCGGTCCGACATCCCAAACGTAATTTAACCTTAAAGATAAATCGTTAGTGCTGCACTGTAACTCTCCCTGAACGACAGTCCATAAATTCTCACAAGTACATTAGCAAGTAAATAGTCTTAAACACTCTAAGCAGGTCATTTGGTTTCATTTAAATCAGAACAGGCGCTGTTGGACTTTTTAAATCACATGTTCCTCCCTGGCCTTTAATTCTTCTTTATCCTCATGTAGCTCCTCATGTAGCTCCTCATGTAGCTCCTCATGTAGCTCCTCATTAGAGATCTTCTTCTGTGTAAACTTTTACTTTTAGAATTCATCAAACTGTTTACATGCTGTTTTGCACACTTTTTTACTTATTTGCTCTTTGCACACACTGTCTAACATTTCAGTTGTTTTGCACACACTGTACAATATTTCAGTTGTTGCTGTTTTTATACATTATCTCAGGGACCTGCTGCTTAGAAACTGTGTTCATTCATACAATATTGTCTGAACTTACAGTATTTACATACAGTATTTACTTACAGTATTTACACCGGTCGGTCAGCACTGATTTTTGTTTACTGTCTTTTGTGTACAGTGATTCCTCGAGATACGAGTGCTTTGACATACGAATTTTTTGAGATACGAGCTGTGATTTGACCAAATTTTTGTCTGATATACGAGCAAATTTTTGAGATACGAGCGTCCGAGCCGCCGCCGCCGAAACAAAGATCCCCAACAACCATATGTGCTCTGTTTCCCCGCCTCAGCTTCCCGCGTCTCACTCGGTTAAAGCCGCCTTTCCACCGCACACGACAAACGACGGTTGATAAACAGGAAGTCATTCATTTCCTATGGAGAGTCACAAAAGTCGCTGCGTGAAGTTTATTTTAGTGAATTTTAGTGAAATTTAGTTAAGTTCCATTTAAGTGTAAATTAGCATTAAGAGTGTACAGTAGTGAGTAAGTGAACGAAAGCGAAAGTGTACAGTAGTGTGTACAGTAGAGTGTACAGTAGTGAGTAAGTGAACGAAAGTGAAAGTGTACAGTAGTGTGTACAGTAGAGTGTACAGTAGTGAGTAAGTGAACGAAAGTGAAAGTGTACAGTAGTGTGTACAGTAGAGTGTACAGTAGAGTGTACAGTAGTGAGTAAGTGAACGAAAGCGAAAGTGTACAGTAGAGTGTACAGTAGTGTGTACAGTAGTGAGTAAGTGAACGAAAGTGAAAGTGTACAGTAGTGTGTACAGTAGAGTGTACAGTAGTGAGTAAGTGAACGAAAGTGAAAGTGTACAGTAGTGTGTACAGTAGAGTGTACAGTAGAGTGTACAGTAGTGTGTACAGTAGTGAGTAAGTGAACGAAAGTGAAAGTGTACAGTAGTGTGTACAGTAGAGTGTACAGTAGTGAGTAAGTGAACGAAAGTGAAAGTGTACAGTAGTGTGTACAGTAGAGTGTACAGTAGAGTGTACAGTAGTGTGTACAGTAGTGAGTAAGTGAACGAAAGTGAAAGTGTACAGTAGTGTGTACAGTAGAGTGTACAGTAGTGAGTAAGTGAACGAAAGCGAAAGTGTACAGTAGAGTGTACAGTAGAGTGTACAGTAGTGAGTAAGTGAACGAAAGTGAAAGTGTACAGTAGTGTGTACAGTAGAGTGTACAGTAGAGTGTACAGTAGTGAGTAAGTGAACGAAAGTGAAAGTGTACAGTAGAGTGTACAGTAGAGTGTACAGTAGTGAGTAAGTGAACGAAAGTGAAAGTGTACGTACGAGACAAAATTCCTCCTGTTTACTCCTCCCTCAACCTCCGTGTGCATCTTCTGTAAAGTAAAACCAGTTTATTTTTTTAACATTCTCTTTTATTACTGTATGTTTTACACAATATTTGTCATTTATAAATACAGTACTGAACATTTTTATATTCAAAACACACAAACAAAACAACTGGAGTGGAATTTTGCGAGCTGGAACGGATTAATGGGATTTCAATTCATTTAAACGGGGAAAATTGTTTTGAGATACGAGCAAAGTCACGGAACGAATTTAACTCGTATCTCGAGGCATCACTGTATTGTCTTTTTTGTATTTTGTGTATTGTCTTGTAACCTTTTGTCCTGCACTGTCTTTTGTCCTGAACTGTCTTTTGTCCTACACTGTCTTTTGTCCTACACTGTCTTTTGTCTGCACTGTCTTTTGTCCTGCACTGTCTTTTGTCTGCACTGTCTTTTGTCCTGCACTGTCTTTTGTCTGCACTGTCTTTTGTCCTGCACTGTCTTTTGTCTGCACTGTCTTTTGTCCTGCACTGTCTTTTGTCCTGCACTGTCTTTTGTCTGCACTGTCTTTTGTCCTGCACTGTCTTTTGTCCTGCACTGTCTTGTCTGTCTTGTTTGTCTTGTCCTGCACTGTCTTGTCTGTCTTGTTTGTCTTGTCCTACACTGTCTTGTCTGTCTTGTCTGTCTTGTCCTACACTGTGTACACCAGGTCACACAGATACACTTTATGTATCTAAGACTAACTTACTAAGTCCTTATAGCTCTGTGTTTGTGTTATGTAGCTCCCTGATCCTGGAGAAACGTCGTCTCATGTCACTGTGTACTGTAACAGTTATATATGGTTGTCATAACAATAAAAACTTCTTGACTTGACTTTAAACCTGAGTTTGTAAAATAACCCAAAAAAACAGGTTCCTTTCTGTGTTCTTATCTCTGTGTGTGTATGTGTGTGTAACAGTGTGTGTGTGTGTGAGAGAGAGAGTGTGTGTATGTGTGTATGTGTGTGAGAGTGTGTGTGTAGTACACATAATCAAGTATTAGTAGGATATCATTTGTGCGGTGTAGCTGCCGCTAATCCCTCTAAAGGTGTCACACAGCCAATAGGACCATAAAACCACCAAGTCACAGCACTCAGAACACCACCCTACACCCTACACCACGCTACACCACCCTACACCCTACACCACGCTACACCACCCTAAACCACGCTACACCACACTACACCCTACACCATGCTACACCACCCTACACCATGCTACACCACCCTAAACCACACTACACCACACTACTCCCTACACCATGCTACACCACCCCAAACCACCCTACACCCGCTGAACACACACACGGGCACGGAGCGCTGAGAATCCTGACATAACATATCACGTATAATGTCTACTGACATGAAGCACAGAGACACACACACTGGAGTCCAGAACCTTCAGAGGACAAACATCACGCCTGCAGGATCAAAGCCTGGAGAAACCCATACTCAAGACTGGAGCTGGAGATCCTCAATCAATGGCAACCAGCAGACAAGCAGACAATAATAATAATAAACAGAAAGCAAACAGAAAAAAAAGAAAAAGCTCCAGTGGGAAGCAGCAACCAAAACACACACTAAGTTCTTTCACCTGAAACATACACTGTTCTGAGGATTACTCTGAGATTAAACCTTCCTCACCAAGCAGGAGTCTCTTCCAAATATCATTACAGGCAACAAGAAAATGAAAGAAAGAAAGAAAGAAAGAAAGAAAGAAAGAAAGAAAGAAAGAAAGAAAGAAAGAAAGAAAGAAAGTCTAATGGAGGTCAATGTAGAGATGGATGGCGTGATTTATTTTATCATTAATCCAGTCCAGAGTGGAGTCGTTGTTAGAGCAGACGATGTTCATGTGCTTATGTTCTCACCTGTGTGTGTGTGTGTGTGTTTAATGATGCAGGGATTATATCAGAACATTACTACTGGAACAGAACACATAATGAATGTGAACACAAACAACAGATTATCGTTACTGTAGAATGATCAGCCATGGAAGATCACAGATCCAGGATCAGTCAGGTTCAGTGTTTAAGCAGAAGCAGTGAGGTTCTCAGCAGTGACTTGGATCTCAGAGTAAAG
>NC_083472.1:25623968-25628968 GCF_030014155.1 Tachysurus vachellii
TCTGGTTATAAAGATCCTTATAAAAATAAAGACCTAAGACTTCATGAGTGTATTCATAAGGCATAAAGAATAAAAAGGAATCCAGTACAACAAGGTCCAATTTTATACAGATTCACAACAATTTGAAGAAATGCAAAGTGAACAGACAATTCGGCTAGATTTCAATTTCAGATGAGACAATCTCACATGGCTCACAGCTCTTTGGCCTTTTTATGCACAGAGGAAGGAAAAAGGGAATTGAAGAATTATTCATCGGTGAATCTCTCACGCCTTTGTGCTTTGTGCAATTAAAGGAAAAACACAGAGCACCACATGTGCCACGCTAAATGCCACTGGGTTTATCGCCAGCCAGATCCACCTCAGATCTGCATTCAGAATTATTTTCAAAACATAAATATTAAAGGAGGAGACTCGAGCATGCGGCCTTTAAACAGAGAAAGGTAAAGAGCACGAGAAAAAATAACAATTTGAGGAACAGGTGGTGGATCGAGTGGAGACTAGATAGGAGATGAACCTGTCAATGTTTGTCATTGAAAAGCTGTTTGTGCTCAAAGAGGACGATTTTTTTTGCCATGCACAAACTCACACATACACACACACACACACACACACACACACACACGTTTTTGGCAGTCCTTTCCTCCCCTGGCGAGTTGCATTCATACCAAGCGCCTAATGGCCCCTTGACTCATTTGCAAAAGGGAAGCAATCCAACACACAGATTATTTCAGCCCTCTGTTTAGCTCTGTCTCTCTCTCTCTCTCTCTCTCTCTCTCTCTCTCTCTCACAGACACACACACACACTCCTCTCTCTCTCTCTCTCTCTCTCACAGACACACACACACTCCTCTCTCTCTCTCTCTCTCTCACAGACACACACACACTCCTCTCTCTCTATCTCTCTCTCTCTCTCTCTCTCTCTCACACACACACACACACACACACACACACTCCTCTCTCTCTCTCTCTCTCTCTCTCTCTCTCTCTCTCTCTCTCTCTCTCTCTCTCTCTCATTCCTCACACTATTAGCCTTTTCTTTCTCTATGGAGCCAAAGTGAATTAGCCCGTAAATGGGAAAAAATTCAAGTATTAACAAATTATTTTGTTTGTCTTACATCATTAGTTTAAATCATTAAATATTGACTCTATAATAAGTAAAAATTAATCAACATTTTAAAATTCATTATTGAGAAGAAGGCTTGAAGTTTGATAATGTGTTTATGACAAATATTCTGTAGGGGTGTCAATACATTTGCAACATCTATTTTCATGATAACAAAACAGTTGGATGAAAAGTACGAGCATTTCTTTCCAAATGGTTCTATTCTTCAAAGGGGGGGGCAATAATTATGGAGGTGACTCTATACACATATATATTCTAGAGAGTTAGCAGCTATTTAATGATAAAGAAGCAGAGACTTTTAACACGATTCACAGAAAATACATTTAAATGATGAGGATATAAAAACTCCCATTCATTCAGAGGGTGCCAATAATTATGCACTTAACATTTTTTGTTACTGAGTGTGTTATTGAGTGTGTAACCGAGTGTGTTACTGTGTGTGTAACTGGGTTTGTTACTGTGTGTGTTACTGTGTGTGTAACTGAGTGTGTAACTGGGTGTGTAACTGTGTGTAACTGTTTGTGTAACTGTGTGTAACTGTGTGTAACTGTTTGTGTACCTGGGTGTGTAACTGAGTGTGTAACTGAGTGTGTAACTGTGTGTGTAACTGAGTGTGTAACTGTTTGTGTACCTGGGTGTGTAACTGAGTGTGTAACTGAGTGTGTAACTGTGTGTGTAACTGAGTGTGTAACTGAGTGTGTTACTGTGTGTGTAACTGAGTGTGTAACTGTGTGTGTAACTGAGTGTGTAACTGAGTGTGTAACTGAGTGTGTAACTGTGTGTAACTGAGTGTGTAAGTGAGTGTGTAACTGAGTGTGTTTGTGTGTGTAACTGAGTGTGTAACTGTGTGTGTAACTGAGTGTGTAACTGTTTGTGTACCTGGGTGTGTAACTGAGTGTGTAACTGAGTGTGTAACTGTGTGTGTAACTGAGTGTGTAACTGTTTGTGTACCTGGGTGTGTAACTGAGTGTGTAACTGAGTGTGTAACTGTGTGTGTAACTGAGTGTGTAACTGAGTGTGTTACTGTGTGTGTAACTGAGTGTGTAACTGGGTGTGTAACTGAGTGTGTAACTGAGTGTGTAACTGAGTGTGTTTGTGTGTGTAACTGAGTGTGTAAGTGAGTGTGTAACTGAGTGTGTTTGTGTGTGTAACTGAGTGTGTAACTGTGTGTGTAACTGAGTGTGTAACTGTGTGTAACTGAGTGTGTAACTGTGTGTGTAACTGTGTGTGTAACTGAGTGTGTAACTGAGTGTGTAACTGAGTGTGTAACTGTGTGTGTAACTGTGTGTGTAACTGAGTGTGTAACTGTGTGTAACTGAGTGTGTAACTGAGTGTGTAACTGGGTGTGTAACTGAGTGTGTAACTGAGTGTGTTTGTGTGTGTAACTGAGTGTGTAAGTGAGTGTGTAACTGAGTGTGTTTGTGTGTTAACATGCGTGAGACTGAAACACACCTGCACTACACAATAGTGCTACACTCACATCGTCTTTTATTTACAAAGATATTCAGAACAAATTGGAAATTTGCATCTGAAACATGCAGCAGAGGAAAAGTTAAAAAGGGAAGCGATGCATGAGGGTCGGGCTGATTAACTTGGACAGCAGGATAGAAGCAGAAAATCCAAAAAGGAGTGAATAAGGAGAGATACACAGATAGAGAGAGAGAGAGAGAGAGAGAGAGAGAGAGAGAGAGAGATGTGTGAAGGTAGAAAAGTCTGATTGCTGCCTTTCTGTCATTTTTAGCTCTAATTACGGCTCAACTCTCTACGGCGCCAATTTTCAGCAGCATTAAGCGACACGGCTGCTCTCTGTGCCAACCTGTGATTTGGACAAGATATAATGATGGAGAGAGAGAGAGAGAGAGAGAGAGAGAGAGAGAGAGAGAGAGAGAGAGAGAGAGAGAGAGAGAGAGATGGCCTGGTATAAAGGACTGCAGAACTCAAACTCATGTTATTTCTCTGTCTCTCTCTCTTTCTCTCTCTCTCTCTCTCTCTCTCTCTCTCTCTCACACACACACTCACACACACACAGGCTAAATCTGTACAGAAGCCAAAAAAGCCCTCTGTAGTGATGTACGGGGGGGAGGGGGGGGTCATGATGTAATGTAGTGATTTACAGGGGGAGGGGTTTGTGTCATGATGTAATGTAGTGATGAACAGGGGGAGGGGTTTGTGTCATGATGTAATGTGATGAACAGGGGGAGGGGTTTGTGTCATGATTGATTAATTGATTAATGTAGTGATTTAGTGGGGGTGGGGGTGGTGGACACATCTCAGCAATTATTAAGTGTTTTATCACTGATGATTTTCATATAAGTTTTATTTGCACTGCAGAAGAAGTTGTCTCACATTGTCTGTATTGTCTCACATTGCCTGTATTGTCTCACATTGTCTGTATTGTCTCGTATTGTCTCACATTGTCTGTATTGTGTCACACTGTCTATATTGTCTCGTATTGTCTGGATTGTCTCACATTGTCTGTATTGTCTCACATTGTCTGTATTGTCTGTATTGTCTCACATTGCCTGTATTGTCTCACATTGTCTGTATTGTCTCGTATTGTCTCACATTGTCTGTATTGTGTCACACTGTCTATATTGTCTCGTATTGTCTGGATTGTCTCACATTGTCTGTATTGTCTCACATTGTCTGTATTGTCTCGTATTGTCTCACATTGTCTGTATTGTGTCACACTGTCTATATTGTCTCGTATTGTCTGGATTGTCTCACATTGTCTGTATTGTCTCACATTGTCTATATTGTCTCACATTGTCTATATTGTCTCGTATTGTCTCACATTGTCTATATTGTCTCACATTGTCTGTATTGTCTCACATTGTCTGTATTGTCTCACATTGTCTATATTGTCTCGTATTGTCTGTATTGTCTCACATTGTCTGTATTTTCTCACATTGTCTATATTGTCTCGTATTGTCTATATTGTCTCACATTGTCTGTATTGTCTCACACTGTCTATATTGTCTTGTCTTGTCTGTATTGTCTCACATTGTCTATATTGTCTCACATTGTATATATTGTCTCGTATTGTCTGTATTGTCTCACATTGTCTGTATTGTCTGTATTGTCTCACACTGTCTATATTGTCTTGTCTTGTCTGTATTGTCTCACATTGTCTATATTGTCTCACATTGTATATATTGTCTCGTATTGTCTGTATTGTCTCACATTGTCTGTATTGTCTGTATTGTCTCACACTGTCTATATTGTCTTGTCTTGTCTGTATTGTCTCACATTGTCTATATTGTCTCACATTGTCTGTATTGTCTCATATAGTCCAAGCTAAATGTATAGTATTATTTATGTCCTTGTGTGTGTCAACACACTTGGGCAACAAACCTGATTCCTGTAATTCCTGTAAATTCCATGTATAAAATGAGTGTTTCTGGAATATTCTCTGTGACACACTGCAGATCAGAGTGTGTGAAATGAAGTGAAGGGAAATCAATTAAACTGCTGTCAAAGGGAACGTGTTACTATAATTATAGTTTCATAGAAGAACACGGAGATTCGTAAAGGTTTGCTCTGACATTTAATGGCAGAAACGCTCCAAAACACACACACACACACAGACACACACACACACACACACACACACTTTCTGAGCGTGCCTGGGGATCCTATTAGTTACAGTAAAGCCACTGCAGGTCACTGGAGAGGAAGTTGAGAGAGAGAGAGAGAGAGAGAGAGAGAGATTCCAAAAACTTCTATATTTTCACAATTATTAGAAGTCTCTCTCTCCTCTCTCTCTCTCTCTCTCTCTCTCTCTGTCTCTCTCTCTCTCTCTGTCTCTCTCTCTCTCTCTCTCTCTCTCTCTCTCTCACACACACACACACACCTAATCCAGGACTCATTAAAAGCC
>NC_083472.1:25633968-25643968 GCF_030014155.1 Tachysurus vachellii
GAACTCAGAGTCCAAACCCTGCTCCAGCATGTCAATGTCCCTGTACACAAAGCAGCTCCATGAGGACATGGTGTGGAGATGAAGGTTGGACTGAAGAATGTTAACCTAGTAAATGAAAACAAGCTAGCAGGTGAAAAGTAAACTAGAAAATCCAAGTTAACTACTAAGAGAAAACTTGTGTACTCATGTAGGAATTAAAACCTTACCTAGAAATTGAAAGCTAATTAGGGAGACAAAGCTAACTAGCAAGTTAAGGCTAACTAGCAAGATAAATCAAACCTAGCAAGCAAACAATAGCTAGTCAAACTAAGCGAGGCTAACAAATGAAAGCTAGCTTTGAAGAGAAAACTAATACATCAAATATCTTAATGAGTTAAACCAAAGTTAGCAAGTCAGACAAACAGCATCTAATCATTCAGCTTAACTTGCAGTTGTTGTATTTGGAAGTTTAGAGTTTTACCATCTTGTTAGCATATATATGCATATTTATCATAATTAGCATATTTTATCAAATAAATCATGGTGTTCTGTATTCCAGGGTCCTGTTTCTCAGAGTTAATTGTTCTCAAAGGCTTTCCAGGGTTTGTATTTCATGTTGTTCCTCAGGCTCCTGGGGCTGGTTTCCCAGAGTCCATGATTTCCATGGTCGTGAGTTTCAGTGTCTGTTGTGGCTTTCTTTCTGGGGTCAATTCCCACAGATTTATATTTACAAGGACATGGAACAATTTGTGACATCATTAACAGAGCGTATGTAGCTCCGCCCCAAACATACAGAGGTTACATGTGACTGAATATTCCGACTCAGACGTGTGATTAGTGTTAGAATAATAAAGTGTTGTTTGTGAACCAGAATTTTTTGTTGTTTAACTGGCTGCAGTGTTGCAGGGTTGCAGCTGCGCTCCTGTGAACACAGTCAGGGCTTTAATTGATAGCACAGAGGAAGATGGAACAGATGGAGAAGAAGATGGAGACGGTCATGTTGACTCGGTGTAACCACACTTCCTGTCTCATCTATTTCAGATTTGAAAGATTTGGCGGGTGAGAAATTGGCTCCGTGTCACGAATGTCAAGGAAATGACAGCTAACGAAATAGTTCAGGGAAGGAGTTTTCACTTAAATTAAGACTCTGTCAGTCTGAGGCAAGCTTCAGGAAGTTCGTTCAGGAGAAGAAATGAAGGGAGAGAAGACTTTCCTCTCAGTGCTGAAAGAGGCAGATTGTTAAGGAAAATACATACATTACTTCTCATGAATTTATGCTCATTATTCTGCATATTCTTTACTTCCTGTAACTAATGACATTAAAGGGGAAACAGACTGAAAGGAAATATCAGGTGAGTATTTATCTTTTCAATAAAAAACATGACACTAAGTTTTGTCTTTTTTCATTTTACAATCTTTAGTTCTTTTACTAGAAGTGGACATGGCTGGAGATGAAGGTGTGTCGAGTCCAGGTCAGGTCACTGATTACTAATTAGTCTGGAACCATCAAGCTGGTTAGTGAACTGGTCCATGAGAGTTTCTGTTCTTCTTGTCTAATGAATGCAAACACACTTGCTGCACTTTGCAGAGTGATGAAAATGAAATTAGCTACATGACACTTTGTTTTAATAATTAGAGTATTTAATGAGTCATAAACACAAACTCACTACCAAAAAGCCACACTTTCTTCACTTCCTGTATGAGTGTGTGTCCCCTGCTGCACAGTGTGTGTGTTGTTTGTTTGCGTTGTGTGTTTGTGTCCAGTTAGTCGTGGACTGTGGTGTCGGCTCTGTCCTCGTTAGTCTCCTCGTTAAGAAGCAGCAGGGATTCCTAATTAAAACGCTCAGTAGAGGATGAGATTCCTGTCTGTTTCTTTCTGTCTATCTCTTTTAGGAACAAATGATTATGGATTATGGTTTAGGATTTAGAAATTAGAATTTAGAGAACAGGGTTTTGGGATTAGGGTTTAAAAGTGGATTTATAAACTAGGTAATAGGGATTATTGTTTAAGGGTTAGGGTTCAGGCAGTGTGTCCTGTAAAGTCAGTCCAGAACAGTGCACTGAGTAGTGCAGATGGAGAGGTGGATTGAGCCCTTGATGCTGATGGAGTTGAACATCACTGTATCCACCCTGGACATTCTTTGTGTGTGTTTGTGTGTGTGTGTGTGTGTGTGTGTGTGTGTGCGAGTGAGTGTGTTCTCTGCGTCAGCTGTTCAGCTTTAGCAAAATGATGACTTAGACAAAAGCCCAGCTGCTAAATAAAGCTGTGTGTGTGTTTGTGTGTGTGTTTGTCTGTGTGAGTGTTTGTTGCACTTTGAGCTCATTTTTTATGTACAAGCATGCAAAACACAAACGAGGGAAGAACAGACAGTGAAAAAAGAAAAACAGGATGTTTTATGTGCTGTGACCTCGATACGATACACAACTGCAAACAAAACCGACTTTAATGATTCATCACACAACAACGCAGCCGGGAGACACTATACATTTATTATTATTATTATTATTATTATTATTATTATTATTATTATTATTATTATTATAACTTGTATTTTGTAAAATTTGTTTAAACACTTAGTTAACTAACCATAACCCTACAAACACAACACAAGACAAGAGAACACAATAGAACACAACAGAAACGAACACATTTCTATAATGTCAGAGATTAAACTTAGTGTTAGTTAGTTGAGGTGTTCAGCTTTAGGGAGTTTAACACACTGAACACAGCTCATCTGATACTAACTAGATATTTATTTAATTCTGTCAAAGTTCATTTGGAGAAAAACAGCAGGACAGAAAGTGCTGAAGATACGGATGATGTTCAGCATGTTTTCTCGAGGGATCATCACCTCCGTCTGTTTCATTCCACTTACTGTGTGTGTGTGTGTGTGTGTGTGTGTGTGTGTGTGTGTGTGTGTGTGAACAGCAGGCTTCAAACAGGTTGAGATCAGCAACTTTTTTCTGCTTACACCACATCAGCGGTAATCAGAACATTTCACTCTCTCTCTCTCTTCCTCTGTCTGTCTCTCTGTCTCATTCTCTCTCCTCCATGTCTCACAGCTCCTGTTACATTGATAAATGCTACATCTCTTTATTTCTGCATCTTTATAATTTATCGCTTACACACTCGCCCTCACCGCTGCACCACACACTACTTTTGTTTAATTTATTGCTACTGGGGTGCATCCCAATAACATAACGTCAGCATGTTCCCTGTTTCAAGGGCACTACATGAAGCAGAGACACTGCAAAGTACAGGGAGTTAAAGGAGACTTATTAGTGAGAGTTTTACACATTAGTGAGGTTTAGGTTTAGGGATTAGTCTTTACTGTGTAAGGCTTTAGGGTGAGGAACAGACATAAATATTGGGGGTTAGGGGTTAGGGGTTATAGTTAGGGGTTAGGGGTTAGGGGTTATAGTTAGGGGTTAGGGGAACATGGGGCTGTGTCCTGATTTGTGTACTGATCCATGTTCATAGACAAAATGAGAATGAAAGTATAGAGCTTCTTCTTAGTTGTATCTCAGAGGAAATCTCCCACACCACACTCACCCACACACTCACCCACACACTCACCCACACACATCACCACACTCACCCACACACTCACCCACACACTCACCCACACACTCACCCACACACATCACCACACTCACCCACACACTCACCCACACACTCACCCACACACATCGCCACACTCACCCACACACCTACCAAAACACTCATCACCACACTCACCCACACACATCACCACACTCACCCACACACTCACCCACACACTCACCCACACACATCGCCACACTCACCCACACACCTACCAAAACACTCATCACCACACTCACCCACACACATCACCACACTCACCCACACACTCACCCACACACTCACCCACACACATCACCACACTCACCCACACACTCACCCACACACATCACCACACTCACCCACACACTCACCCACACACATCGCCACACTCACCCACACACTTAACACCACACTCATCACCACACTCACCCACACACTTAACACCACACTCATCACCACACTCACCCACACACTCACACCCACACTCTTCCCCACAACACTCATCAACACACTTACACCACATTCACCCCCTCACTTACCCCCACACCAACCCACAATTACCCTCACACTCACCCATACTCACCATCCCACTCACCCCCACTCACCACACTCACCCCCACACTTACCCCCAAACTCACTTCCACACTCACCCTCACACCCACCCCTACACACACACTGATCCCCTGGGTGTTTGAGTGCTTGACCTGTGATACACTCTTCTTAATTCTGCTCCAAGAACGTGGAGCAGAAAATTCCCAGGATTCTCAGCACTCCCAGTTTCTGGATCACAGAAACTTGCTTTCAGGCATTGAGGTGATTGTGAAGAGAATGAAGCTGGGATTGAGCTCTGGGAATAAAAGTCTTTCCTGCAGCAAAGACTTCCGTACAAACTCACAGGAGTTGATGGGAACGCGAACATCAATCAAACAAGCCATTCTTTTTATCCTGGCAATTTTTACTCCACTTCAGGTTGTGAAATGCTTTAAGAAAAGGTGCGTTTTCATCCTTTCATCCTTCTCATTTGGTCAAAGGAGGAGAGACAAATGTGTAAGTGGGAATTTGCCAAAAAAAAAAAATAAAAAAATACAGGGTGCAAAAACTTTTACATGCATGTAAAGCAAATGTTAGGGGTAAAGTGTTAATGTAAAACTTACAACAAAAGTGTTTGTGCTTTGTTTCTTCATCTTTCTCTTCAGTAAAGAGTCGAGAAGCCATTCATCCTGAAACAAGACTTCACTTAATTATTATTATAAAGTGAGAGAGAGAGAGAGTGAGAGAGAGAGAGAGAGAGAGAGAGAGAGAGAGACTTTGATGTTAATCCCTTGAATCTGTTGGGGATTAGTGTGCAGTGAACAGGGATTACTGCTTTTCTCTCAGATGAAACACAGGTGATTAAATTCACAGCCATTTTTTTTTTTTTTCAAAATGACACTAAAACATTTTAACAAAGAAATAGTGTAGAACATCACAGCGTACACATCAGATAACATGAATGTTAAGCAGCGTCACAGCCTTTATGTGCACAAACAAACAAACAAATATATTGTCTATATTAACTTTGTGGTGCTCAAAGCTGCTCAGTTGATGGCTCCATGTGGACAACCTGGAGATACCTGCTGTGGATAAACCCAGTTGGAGACCATGTGGTGGCTTTGAACTGCTGCTGCTGCTGCGGTCGCTTTCACGCTCGATTGTCCATCATTAAATTTCTGAAGTCTTCGTCATGAGACTTCCATTAGTGTTAAATCTACTGTGTGTCTCTTACTGATGTCTCTGCTACTTATCTGCTCTTAAAATCAGCTATAATCTGTAATAGATCAGTAATAACACTGTTATAACACATTGATGTACAGGTATAATGCAGAGTTATTACCTGTTACTCAGTTCTTCATATCCAAACTAATAATGTAAAAAGATCAACACTTAAATCGCTGAACCTGAGAAATTCTTCAGCTTTGCTTAATAAAGTAGCTTCATGCAGCGCTTATGAATGTGTTATAGAGGAAAGTATTTTAAAGATTTAAAAAATTTAAAGAAAGTATTTTAAAAATTATTTGTGATGATTTTTCTTTATTTTCTGCAGCACAAAGGATAACACACACACACACACACACACACACACACAAACACACAATCACACACAGGTTCTGCAAACCTACTGAGAAAGTGGGGGATGCCTTTGGATGGTGTGTGTGTGTGTGTGTGTGTGTGTGTGTGTGTTATCCATTTCATGGTGCCCTCTGGCTGTTTTATCTCACCTTTGGTCTCTTTTATATTTTCAGCCAGCATCAGTGGACTGGATTTTATGCAAGATCAGCAGACAGACAAACAGACATAGACACACATACACACACACACACACATATACACACACACACACACACACACATACACACATACACACACACACACACACATATACACACACACACACACACACATACACACACACACACACACACACACACACACATACACACACACATACACACACACACACACACACACACACACACACACACACACACACACACACACACACACTCACACACAAGTGTCCTGGTGCAGGTCAGAGTATTAATAACTCCTGCTTTGTCCTTGTTGGTGCACTTTTCATCAGTGCTGTGTTTATTCTGACCTGAGCACCTGCTCATAGCCTCACGGGGCCACAACGAGCTGTAATACATGAGTGTGTTCACCTGTTAGTCTCTCTAACACACACACACACACACACACACACACAAAGACAAATGAGGGGGAAAACAGACACTTCAGCTGTTCTGGAGGTGACCCAGGTGTGTTTAACACACACACACACACACACACACACACAGACACACACAGTGGAGCTTCGGTCTCTGTGTGTGTGAAGGTGTGGATAAAGAGAAGATGTTACAGAGGAAAATCACAGAGAATCCATTTTTCTTCCTTTTGATTAACAATTCTTATTATATTTGTCATTTTATACAATTATTTATTTCAATTAACAACGAAAACAAACATAAACAAGCTACTGTTCAAAATAGCATCTGTCAGAAAAACTAGATGTCGTAATGGATTTAAAAAAACAGCCCCAAATGCAGGGAGAGCTGAAAACACAACAAAAAGAACACATAGAAAATACTGGAGTGAAAATGAGAAAAGTGAAATTATAATAACAACAAAAACGTACACACATGAAGCGCGACTGTGTGTTAGTGCTCGCGTTAGTGTGAAAGGCTAATCCTCACAGCCTGGAGTGTTAAAGTGAACTTCTACTAGTGCTGTCCAACAGGGAAAAGGCCAAATGAACAAAGAAACCAAACCACAGCAGTTCTGACATTATTATTATTATTATTATTATTATTATTATTATTATTATTATTATTACTGCAGGAGGTTTCTGTCCTGTTCATGTTGATAAAGTTCTGTAACAGTAACAGAGTAACACAGTAACAGCCGAGTGTATGAAATGTCAGCTCAGTGGAAATGGGTGGAGTGTAAAGCAACAACATCAAGCTCATTAACACACACACACACACACACACACACACACACACACACACACACACACACCTTGTTAGCACATTGAATAGCACTTACAGACACGTTTACCAACACACTCTTCTGTCACACACACACACACAACACTCCTGACACTCTTCTGTCACACACACACACAACACTCCTGACACTCTTCTGTCACACACACACAACACTCCTGACACTCTTCTGTCACACACACACAACACTCCTGACACTCTTCTGTCACACACACAACACTCCTGACACTCTTCTGTCACACACACACAACACTCCTGACACTCTTCTGTCACACACACACACACACAACACTCCTGACACTCTTCTGTCACACACACACACAACACTCCTGACACTCTTCTGTCACACACACAACACTCCTGACACTCTTCTGTCACACACACACACAACACTCCTGACACTCTTCTGTCACACACACAACACTCCTGACACTCTTCTGTCACACACACACACAACACTCCTGACACTCTTCTGTCACACACACAACACTCCTGACACTCTTCTGTCACACACACACACACACAACACTCCTGACACTCTTCTGTCACACACACAACACTCCTGACACTCTTCTGTCACACACACACACACACACACACACACACACACACACACACACACAACACTCCTGACACTCTTCTGTCACACACACAACACTCCTGACACTCTTCTGTCACACACACACACTCCTGACACTCTTCTGTCACACACACAACACTCCAACTTGCCTCTTCACCTCTTTTCCACACTCCCCATCACACTGGATGGTTGACCCCAAACACTTAAACTCCTGCACCTTCTTGCCCTCAGCCCCCTGTAACCTCACTGTTCTGCTTCCCTCCCTCTCAGTCATACACATGTATTCTGTCTTACTATGACTGACTTTCATTCCTCTTCTTTCCAGAGCAGACCTCCACCATTCCAGGTGTTCCTCCACCCGCTCTACTCTCACTACAGATCACAATGTCATCCACAAACATCACTGTCCACGGACATTTGTGTCTGACTTCATCTGTCAACCTGTCCATCACCACAGCAAACAAGAAGTGACTCAAAGCCGATCCTTGATGTAGCCCCACCTCCACCTTGAACTCCTCTGTCTGACCTACAGCACATCTCACTGCTGTCATTCTCCTCTCATACACATCCTGATCTACTCTGATGTACTTCTCTGTCACTCCTGACATCCTCATACAGTACCATAGCTCCTCTCTCATCACCCTGTCATATGTGTTCTCTACATCCACAAAGACGCAGCACAGCTCCTTCTGACCATCTCTGTACTTCTCCAATAACATCGTGCTCTTTCTGGTCATGAAGCCATTCTGCTGCTCACAAATATCCACTTCCTTTCTGATCCCAGCTTCCACTACTCTGTCCCATAGCTTCATTGTGTGGCTCATTAACTTTATACCTCTGTAGCTGCTACAACTCTGCACATCACCCTTGTTCTTAAAGATCAGCACTAGAACACTTCTCCATTCCTCAGGCATCTTCTCACTCTCTAAAGTCCTGTTAAACAATTGAGATAGAAACTGCACTGCTGTCTCTCCGAGACACTTCCACACCTCCACAGGTACATCATCTGGACCAACAGCCTTTCCACTCATGATTCTCCTCAGATCCTTCCTCACCTCATCCTTTATAATCTTTCCTATTTCCTGCTCTACAATATTCACCTCCTCCCCTCTTCTTTCCCTCTCATTTTCCTCATTTATCAGCTCCTCAAAATACACTTCCATCTTCTCTGCACACTCTCCTCACCTGTCAGCATCTTCCCATCTCTATCTCTCTGTCTCACTACAAGAGGTTGTACAATCTCTACAAGTCCTTCTCACCTTCTCTCATGTCTATCTCATCCTATGCTTTCTGTTTGGTCTTCATCACGTCCCTCTACACTCTGTGCTGTGATTCCTTGTAATCCTGTCTATTTTCTTCAGCCCTTTTTATGTCCCACTTCTTTTTAGTTAGCCTCTTCCTCTGAATGCCGTCCTGTACTTCTTTGTTCCACCACCATGTTCCCTTCCAGAGGACACACCTTGCTCCCTCCTTCCTGTCTCCCTGATCACTTCTGCTGTAGTTTCCCAGTCATCTGGAAGCTCTTCCTGACCACCCAAAGCCTGTCTCAGCTTCTGTCTGAATTCCTCACAACATTCTTCCTTTTTTAACTTCCACCACTTGGTTTTCTTTTCTTTCTTTCCTCTCCTCCTCTTCTTCCTGAGCACCAGAGACATCTTACACATCACCATCCGATGCTGTCTGGCTACACTCTCTCCTACCACCACTTTAATCTCTCTCAGATTGCGTCGTCTATATAGAATGTAGTCTACCTGCGTACTCCTACTGTACCTCCACTCTTATATGTAACTCTCTCTTCTGGAAATAAGTGTTAACTCCAGCCATTTCTATCCACTTAGCAAAGTCCACCACCATCTGTCCTTCTAGGTTCCTGTACCATATGGTTTGTGTTTTGTCTTGTGTTTGGTTTTCAGTGTCCTTTATTTTGATATATTTTTTGCCCTCATGTCCTCCTGCCTTGTGTCATGCTCTTATTGTTTATGCTGTCACGTGTCATTCTGTTCCTGTTTTCGTTGGTTGTTCTTAGTCACGTGTTCTTCTTCTGGTTTGTTATTGGTTCCTCATGTGTATGTAACCCTGAGTGTTTCCCATGTTCATTGTGAGTTGTTATCCATTTATGGCTGTTGTCTCATCTCGTCTCGTCTTGTCTCGTCTCGTCTTGTCATTGCCTTGCCCCAGATTACTTTGTGCTTTGTTTAAATAAAATCTTTATTTTCATTTGGATCCTCTGCCTCTTTGTTTTACACACGTGACAGTTCCTTTCCTTAACACCAAACCTGCCCATCACCTCTGTTCCCCTCACCAACATGTGTG
>NC_083472.1:25648968-25658968 GCF_030014155.1 Tachysurus vachellii
TCACTGTACACTGTTCACTGTACACTGTTCACTGTACACTGTACACTGTTCACTGTACACTGTACACTGTTCACTGTACACTCTTCACTGTTCACTGTTCACTGTTCACTGTACACTGTTCACTGTACACTGTTCACTGTTCACTGTTCACTGTACACTGTTCACTGTTCACTGTACACTGTACACTGTTCACTGTTCACTGTTCACTGTACACTGTTCACTGTTCACTGTTCACTGTTCACTGTACACTGTTCACTTTTCACTGTACACTGTACACTGTTCACTGTACACTGTACACTGTTCACTGTTCACTGTACACTGTTCACTGTTCACTGTTCACTGTACACTGTTCACTGTACACTGTTCACTGTTCACTGTTCACTGTACACTGTTCACTGTTCACTGTACACTGTTCACTGTTCACTGTACACTGTTCACTGTTCACTGTTCACTGTACACTGTTCACTGTACACTGTTCACTGTTCACTGTACACTGTTCACTGTACACTGTTCACTGTTCACTGTACACTGTACACTCTTCACTGTACACTGTACACTGTTCACTGTACACTCTTCACTGTTCACTGTACACTGTTCACTGTTCACTGTACACTGTACACCGTTCACCGTACACCGTTCACCGTACACTGTTCACTGCACACTGTACACTGAATTTAATAAATAAATCAAAACAATCCAGCAAGAAAACACAAAGGAATAAATAACATTATTTGAAACAAACACACACACACACACACACACACACACACACACACACAACTGAATTAAGTGTTATTATTATTATTATTATTATTATTATTATTATTATTATTATTATTATTATTATTATGTAATCTGTGACTTTGCTAATATTTAATCAATGACAGTAGCAGAGTGAAGCTTATTAACACACAGCATTAACATAGCTGTCAAACGGCCCTGCTTTTAAAACTGTAGAATCAATTTATAAAGAATCAATTAAATCGATTCAAAGTCAGATGAGTGCACATGGCATCACTGAACACACCACTGAACACATCACTGAACACACCACTGAACACATCACTGAACACACCACTGAACACATCACCGAACACACCACTGAACACATCACTGCACACACCACTGAACACATCACTGCACACACTACTGAACACCTCACTGCACACATCACTGCACACATCACTGAACACATCACTGCACACATCACTGAACACATCACTGCACACATCACTGAACACCTCACTGCACACATCACTGAACACCTCACTGCACACATCACTGAACACATCACTGCACACATCACTGAACACATCACTGCAAACACCACTGAACACCTCACTGCACACATCACTGAACACATCACTGCTCACATCACTGAACACATCACTGAACACCTCACTGCACACATCACTGCAAACATCACTGAACACATCACTGCACACACCACTGAACACATCACTGCGCACATCACTGAACGTAACACCACTGAACACATCACTGAACACACCACTGAACACATCACTGAACACACCACTGAACACATCACTGAACACAGCACTGAACACATCACTGAACACATCACTGAACACAGCACTGAACACATCACTGAACACACCACTGAACACAGCACTGAACACATCACTGAACACATCACTGAACACACCACTGAACACATCACTGAACACACCACTGAACACATCACTGAACACAGCACTGAACACATCACTGAACACATCACTGAACGTAACACCACTGAACACATCACTGCACACACCACTGAACACATCACTGAACACATCACTAAACGTAACACCACTGAACACATCACTGAACACATCACTGCACACATCACTGAACCCATCACTGAACATAAGATCACTGAACGTAAGATCACTGAACACATCACTGAACACACCACTGAACACATCACTGAACACACCACTGAACACATCACTGAACACAGCACTGAACACATCACTGAACACAGCACTGAACACATCACTGAACACATCTTCACTGATGTTTATCTCATCATAAACACACTGCAAGCATAGGGTTAAGATTGTGCTAACTATCTCCTACATCACCACACGCACGCACGCACACACACACACACACACACACACACACACACACACACACACACACACACACACACACAGGATGGGAGAGAATGACTGATTATTACTTCTCTAATGTCAGTGGGATCAGGAAGGGTCTCATATCTCAGATGTTCCACATTCATGTTCAGGTCTGTGATGTGTTTCATTAATAAATTCTAATTGTTGTTAATTCTCTTGTTATTGCTCTTATGGCAGAGTTACTGAACACACACTTGTCTTTCTGCTGGATATTATTCTTCTCTTCATTCTTATAATTATTTGGAATAAAATTACCATTTATAATTCATTTACAGTAGGTGTGATTACATTCCTCAATAATAATAATAATAATAATAATAATAATAATAATAATAATAATAATAATAATAATAATAATTAGAGAAGTATTTTGAGACGTTTAATAGTTTTCTAAACTATTTCATGTTAAAGCCCTGCAACAGTGAAGGAAGTGAAGATCTGACTCTACATCTTCATGCTCTATCTCTGATGTGGTGTTAGTGACGCTGGGGAAACAAAAACAAGCACAATTATTGTCTTCTGTTTCCCTCGTGTTCAGTTTGTGTTTTAATGAAAAACATTTATTGCAGAGACAAAATTTGGGTCATTTTCAGCTTCAAGAGACGTGAAAGATATTAAAAATGACTAAAAATGGAAATGATTCCGTGTGATGTTTATATGTTTTATTTGAGTTTAAGATATCAGCAGTGAAAACACACACACACATACACACACACACACACACACACACAGACACACACACACACAGGTTAATTAGCAAAGCCAATCTCTGTCTCTGAGTTTAAACAGCAAGAGCTCAAAGGAGCTCGATCCTGCTGAGGCCATCGATCAAAGCTGCCTCCACCTGTGAGAACCTTATCGTCTGAGAAAGTAGGCAAGTGTGTGTTTATCTGCTCACACATCACACACCTCGCGGCCTGAACTCTCTGTCCTGCAGTGTGACCGCACTAAGCTGCATTGATCTGTAAGTCTGGGCTGTGTGTCTTAGGGATTAGCTCTGCATCTTCACTTCAGCGAGTCAGATTCTGGTCATGTGACATCTACAGATCTCTTCTTGTTTATCGAGCGATTGTTTATGAAGTGGAGAGAGAAAGGAGAGAAATACACGGCCTACTGAGATCTCCGGTGTTTAGAAGAACTAAAAACATCACAAGACACTTTTTAACAAAGCTGGAACATCAGCCTGAGTAATAAACAGAGAGAGTCGTGAAGACGTGCCGTATTACTGCCCTCACTGCTTCACACGTCTTCTCTCACGTGTCTCACGTCTCACTCTCTAACCATTTTACTCAGACTCTTATTTACTACATCCTCCCTCTTTCACCATGATAAATCTTTACACCTTTGTGTTCTATGTTTGTGAACATTTATTAGATTTAATTCTAATTATTTGCTATTAGAATTTAGAGGCTGTGAAATCTGTGTAAACAGGACAATCTGTTTATTTAACCTTTATGGAAGGAGTCTCAGGTGTTAGGGCTTTGCAACAGTCACAGTGTTTAGTGAGAGAGAACGATGCAATAACACAATTACTCACTAACACTGTTCTACATCATGAGAAGTTGCAGACAGAATGATTACCTCAATAAATTAGAACACTTTAAAAACAAAACTTCCATATGACCCTGTAGCTATATACCTGAGCACAGTGACTGAACACCACCACACTGACAAACAACACACACACACACAAACACACACACAGAACCACTCTGACAAACCACATACACACACACACACACACACACAGAACCACACTGACAAACCACATACACACACACACACACACACACACAGACACTCCACACACACATACACACACACACACACACACACACACACAGAACCACACTGACAAACCACATACACACACACACACAGACACTCCACACACACATACACACACACACACACACACAGAACCACACTGACAAACCACATACACACACACACACACACACACACACACAGACACTCCACACACACATACACACACACACACACAGAACCACACTGACAAACCACATACACACACACACAGACACTCCACACACAGACACTTCACTCACACACATACACACGCACACACACACACACACACACACACACACACACACACACACACACACACACACATACAAACACACACTGTGAGGTTCTGTAAAATTAATCTCCTTTGAGGACAGCGGCACGGTGCTGTATCAGAGTTCTTGTACAAACTCTGGGGTTTTATAATGACATCACACAGACTTTAAAAAAAATTGAACTTGAAATTGAAGTTACAGTACAATAAAAAATTGAAGTTACAGTACAATAAAAAATTGAAGTTACAGTACAATAAAAAATTGAAGTTACAGTACAATAAAAAATTGAAGTTACAGTACAATAAAAAATTTAAGTTACAGTACAATAAAAAATTGAAGTTACAGTACAATAAAAAATTGAAGTTACAGTACAATAAAAAATTGAAGTTACAGTACAATTGCAAATCTGTATTACAGCTTAAAGTTTGTATTGAACAAAGCCTCAGTGTTTAATGTTTTGTTTGGGTTTGTTAAAGTATACTTCATAAACTTAACTCCAGGGTTTAAAACCTGACCAGAACAGAGCAGGACAAGAGACCAAAGACCAGAGACCAGAGACCAGAACAGGACCAGAGACAAGACCAGACCAGGACCAGACCAGGACCAGGACCAGGACCAGACCAGGACCAGACCAGACCAGACAAGGACCGGACCAGGACGAGACCAGACCAGACCAGATCAGATCAGATCAGGACCAGGACCAGGACCAGACCAGACCAGGACCAGACCAGGACCAGCCCAGGACCAGACCAGAGCAGACCAGGACCAGACCAGACCAGGCCAGGACCAGACCAGACCAGACCAGACCAGACCAGACCAGACCAGACCAGGACCAGACCAGGACCAAACCAGGACCAGACCAGGACCAGACCAGACCAGATCAGACCAGGACCAGACCAGGACCAGGACCAGGACCAGAGCAGACCAGGACCAGAGCAGACCAGGACCAGACCAGGACCAGACCAGACCAGACCAGGACCAGACCAAACCAGGCCAGGACCAGATCAGACCAGACCAGACCAGACCAGACCAGGACCAGACCAGGACCAGACTAGACCAGGCCAGGACCAGACCAGACCAGACCAGGACCATTTACATTTACATTTACATTTACATTTACAGCATGTGACAGACCCCCTTATCCAGAGTGACGTACATAAGTGTTTAAATCTCTAACATTGAATACATTAATGCTGGATCACTAAGTTACAGACTTAAGATACCATGAGTTTAAAACATTTGTTCAGAGTTACAATGAAAAAGTGTCAAAGGTTTTTTTTTTTTAAATGCAAAAGATAAGGAAAGAAGTGCTAGTTGAAGTGTTTCCTGAATAAGTAGGTCTTCAACCGCCACTTGAAAATAACCAGTGGAGGGATCACAGCAGTGTGGTGGTGTGGAGAACTTTGGCAGGTTGAAAACAAGATGGGCAGCTGCATTTTGGATCATTTGCAGAGGACGGATTGTGTTCATATGTAGACCTGCCAGCAGTGTGTTACAGTAATCAAGTCTAGAGATGACAAGAGACTGAACAAGTACCTGAGCAGCCTGTGTGGACAAAAATGGCCGAATCCTTCTAATGTTGTAGAGAAGAAACCGACATGAGCGAGTCACATTAGCAACATGAGAGGAAAAGGACAGTTGATTGTCCATGGTTACCCCAAGGTTGTGAGCTGTGGCTGAAGGGGAGATCAGATCGTTGTGCAAGGATATAGCAAGATCATGACCTGGGGATGAATCACCTGATGATCAGCAGGTCAGTTTTGTTAGGATTGAGCTTTAACTGATGAGCAGTCATCCATGATGATATTTCTGCCAGACATGCTGAGATCTGATCAGAATCTGTGGTATCTGAGGGTGGGAAAGAGAAGATAAGTTGTGTATCATCAGCATAGCAGTGGTAAGAGAACCCATGTGAGGAAATAACTTCACCAAGAGAGTGAGTATACAGGGAGAAAAGAAGAGGACCAAGTACTGAGCCCTGTGGGACACCAGTGGAGAGTCTGTGTGGAGCAGATGTCACTCCCTTCCATGTTACCTGATATGAGCGTCCTTCCAGGTAGGAAGTGAACCATTCCCAAGCTGATCCGCAAATCCCAAGACTCCTGAGGGTGGATAAGAGAGTCTTGTGGTTGACCGTATCAAACGCTGCTGAAAGGTCAAGAAGGATAAGGACGGATGACAGTTTGGCTGATCTAGCAGCATCCAGACCAGACCAGACCAGACCAGACCAGACCAGACCAGACCAGACCAGGCCAGGACCAGAGACCAGAGACCAGAACACAGACACTGAATCAGATATCTTTTTTGAGTACAGATACAGATGTTGGACCCAGCAGTTGGATCTGCAGCAACTTGTAGCCTGTGGATCAGATCTGTGCTGGAGTCTGATCTTTACAAATGAAAATCTGATCATAAATACATCCAGGTTAAAATGATACGTCAGAGGAGTAAACGTATAAAGCACCAAGTAGATGTACTGTTATCTATCTATCTCATGTCTCTAACACTCAGGACTACACAGGATTCTCATCAGCATCCTGTTCAAACTGCATTCTAAATATAATTCTCTATTTTTTTTTCATTTATTCTTTATTTTATTTTATTTTTTCAGATTCTATCTGCATTTTGTTTCTTCTTGTTTGTCTCTTCTTTCTTTTTCTCTTGTTGTCTTTCATTTTATTTGCCAAAGTTTGTCCCTGAAATATTACTACTATATTGTTAATATATATAAATACTGAATGAATATTATTATTAATAATAAGCTTCCTGATCGGTTGTCGTTGCTCATCCTCTCATTAGCATGTTAATCTGTTCTAAAGCGCCATGTGACTGCAGGTTAATGGTATTATTGTGTCATTGTCTTTAATCCCTGTGTAATTGCGCTCAGTCTCACTGAATCCTTAATGGCTGACATCCACGTTTATGTATTTAAAGGTCATGTGACTGCAGCTTTAAAACACAGCGTTCAGAAATTACAGGCAGATTTGTGATGGTCGAGCAGGTCAGACGTCTCAGAGCAATAAAAAAGCAGGTTGAATCCAGAATTGATTAGAGCAGAGCTGTAAATCCCCGGATATAAAAATTAAAATTAAACAATGTTGTGTCCGGTGTCTGAGCTGTAAATACGTCCTGTGTCCAATCCCTTCTCAGTGAGTGTGTGTGAATTATAGCCATGTTGGACATGTTTATGTCTAATCTCGTCTTTCAGAGTCAATTAGCTCTTATTCTCAGCAGGTAAAGTCTACAGTAATGGACTGGTGCTAATTAGACTGCTGAGGATTTACATTTCTGGGGATTAAATGTCATTTTCATTGCCGTTCTTCTTGTTCTTCTTTAATTCTGGGAAACATTAATATGACACTGGCTCCTTGGCAGATGAGTCACGCTGCCTTTCACATGCTGCTGAATGCATGGCTTTTATCAGAGAAACATGAAATATGGGAATGAGCTCATGCTGCCGGCTCCGTCCCAAACACCAGCAGTCACTGCTAGTCAGGGGTCTAGTTAGGGTTCATCCCAAACACTAGAACACATCTGTTTAATGTTGGAGTGGGTAAACTGTTGATGTAAAGGATCTATAATGCACTGATTGGTTTTTATGAATATTACATTACTGTTATTGTGTGTCTGTTAATTAACAAAACAAATTCCAATATCAAGGAATCAGACGCAGAACACGAACCAAATCCAGAATAAGAAACCTGCTGAAAGGCTCGGTGTGTCACAGAGGAACCCAGTGAGTGCTGAAGTTCTCACGCCATGAAGCCAAACTGTGCTGCTCTACAACGTGACTTCAGGAACCAACAAAAGCAATGAAATAAACAACAAACAGTTAAAGCGAGCTGAAAAATCTTTGGAATTGTGATAATAAGCCCCGCCTCCAAACAAGCTTAGAATTAGTGCTGCGTGTGGGCTCGAGAATGAGATGAACAAACTGTGAGGAATTTATTAACTCTGCTATTTGAAGTCCTGACAATCAGCTTCATCCTCCAATGACTGTCAGTATCACCAGTTTTAATACACACACTGAGTTAAATAAAAATAACAAGAAAAAGAAAGAAAGTTGGCCTGAGGGGAGACGGAGCGTCACGTCAGCCGACTGGATATCCAGTGAGTTCTCATTTTCTTTTAATTTGAGAAAGTGGTGATATGATCCGGTGTTTAATATCCTGTAAGCAGTTCATTAAAGCAGAAAGAGAAAGAGTGCTGAGATAAATTCATGAATCATCACCATAAAAAATAGGAGTTTTAGGTTTTACTGATGAAGACTGAAGCCAGGAGGAAGTGAGCAGATGAAGAACTGAAGACGACCTGAAGCTGAAGTGAGAGGTTTGAGGTTCGAGGACTGAGAACAATGATGAGGTCTGAGTTAAAGATCCCTCCATCATGCTCCTCTTTTACTAATAATGAAACCTGCGAAGTTTTTATCTACAAAGATTTAAAGTGATTTTAATTGAAGTGCTGCTCTTGAGATGGACAGCTAAAAATTAGTGTCCTCAAATCTCACTCACCTGCACTGCAGGAGGAAAAGAGTGAAGATGAGGGTGATGGAGAAAATGGTATGAGTACAGAAACTAAATAAATAAATAAATCAGTCAACAAATAAATAAATAAATAAATAAATAAATAAATAAATAAATGCATCAACAATTTCAAATAAATACCTGCATGAACTTTTTAGAAATATCATAAATTCAGTGGGCAGACAAATCTAGGATGAATGAATAAACAATTAAATAGCTGTATAAATGTAACAACATTTATTTATTTGTTTGTTTGTTTGTTTGTTTGTTTATTGTTATTATTGTTTTTTTTCCTGTGCCAGGATTTTTCTATACTTTCTCACATCGTTCCGAGTGAAACAGAGGATCTGATCATCTTATAAGTAAAGTCAAGAAGTCAAGAAGTTTTTATTGTCATGACAACCATATATAACTGTTACAGTACACAGTGACATGAGACGACGTTTCTCCAGGATCAGGGAGCTACATAACACAAACACAGAGCTATAAGGACTTAGTAAGTTAGTCTTAGATACATAATCGTTATCGATCAGAACAGAAGTACAGAGTTGAAGATCTTCTTATTCAGGAAACACTTTAACTAGCACTTCTTTCTCTGCCTTCTGCATTTATTAAAAAAAGAAAAAAACAAAAAACTTTTGAAACTTTTTCATTGTAACTTTGAACAATGTTTTAAACTCATGGTATCTTGAGTAGGTAACTTAGTGAACCAGCATTAATATATTCAATGTTAGAGATTTAAACACTTATGTACGTCGCTCTGGATAAGAGTCTGTCACATGCTGTAAATGTAAATGTCTGATTACTGCAGGAAGTTTGTGCTCACATTCTGCAGATTAATTAAACATCTGTACAGATGGGAACGTGGATCATTAACACATCACCAATCAGGACAAGGGGTGGAGCCTCCCACCTGTCAGTCATGTCACCTGTCAGGTCAGGAACACTGCAGTGTGTTGGACACACTTACTGTCTGTGTAATTAGCACAGCTGATGTTCAGTCTGAACACACCCACAGACTGGAGCTTAGACTCATTGAGCAACCAATCAGAGAGCAGCATCACTTTCCTGAACACTACAAGCTCATAAACACTTTTTTTTTACCAGTCTGCAGTTTTGTGTAATCGATGCCATAACTATTGTGCTTGAGAAATATTTTCAAATTAACAAGTTTTCACTGTGTGTATTTATCAAGGTTAAATTAATTAGTTAGGAGCATAAACACGGAACACAGAGAGCGTTTTATTAA
>NC_083472.1:25663968-25668968 GCF_030014155.1 Tachysurus vachellii
GGTCACTTCAAATAGTGCTCACTCTCTTCCTGTCGATTACCCAGCATTCCCTCTGTCCACCCACCAGAACTGTTCAATAACACGACTCTTCCTGTTTGAGGTTTAGAGAGATGAAGCTGCTTTAAATGGCTCTCGCGTAGCCGCGTCAATAAAAACAGATGCTTCGCTTTATTCAGCCCGAGAATAAAGAAACACTGAAGGTCTCTGAGGCAGCGAGCACTTGCCACGCCTGCTCAAATAAAATAAATCAACACACTAAATGCAATCAGAGCAACTCCAAGCTGCAGAAGAATGAATCACATAATCATGTAGACTTTAATAATAATAATAATGATAATAAAGACTTTACAGGAACAGTACAAGTACTCTGGGGTCCAATGAGTAGGCATTTCCATATGAAGGGAACATGTTTAGGCAGCATTTACACTCATAATGACCTCATGTGTCATTCATAGAGCTACAGTATTTATTTATGCAATGAATCACATGAGTGGTCATTTATTAATGTAAGCAAATCACTCAAGGAATCATCTATTAATGTAATTGAATCAAGAAATCAGTTTGAAACTTAAATAAATCAGTTGACTTATTTACAAATAAAATTAAATGAAATAAGGAGTCATTTATTAATGTAATTTAATCCTTTTTTTAGGAATCTTTTATAATTGTAAATAAATCTCTTGACTCATTTACAAGTGAATCATTTGAGAGGTAAATTTAAATTGTAAGAAAATCACGCAGAGTCATTTAATAATGCAAATGAACCAATTAAGTTGTTACTCAATAAGTCATTTACAAATGTTTATAAAAAAAGTTAATAATTCAAAAAGTCAGTTAAGGAGTCATTTATTAATGTAACAAATCATGTGAGGAGCCATATTATTGTAACTGAATCAGTTAAAAGGTGATTTAATAATGCAAAATGAATCACTTGAGGAGTCATTTATGGTATGAGCAATTATGTTTACATCATGTAATGCATGCCTGTATTTGGTCTAGTGATGTGATATAAACTGTGTTCAGCAGACATCATATTTTTGTACTCAAAATTTACATTTATTAAAAATGTAATTAAAATAATAAAAAACCTTTTTCCATAAACAGTAGATCTGCACATACGAGACCCAAATTTGACCAAACAGACATAATTCAAAAGTGACATCATGGCTGGAGTACTGAAGACGGATTGATGTAGAGTCTTTACAGAGATGATCACAAAACCAACAGAGGAAAATCAAAAGAGAAATCATGCAGAGAAAAACAGAGGTTTCTGAGCAAACCCTAGCGCCGAGGCCATGACTCTCCAGAGTGAATCACCAACATCACATGAGTGAGAGGCGGCGTGTGTATCGCAGGAGATTTTAGCAGGAACACACTCGCCCTCGGCTGTGAGAACACTGAAGCTGAAGAGGATTTCCTCTGAGATTTACACTCCGTTTATTCTCCCTCTGTTCTGCCTTTAATAACTCACCAGCACAAGACTCTAATGTAGCGCTACGGGCATCACGCGCACATGCACACACACACACACACACACACACACACACACACACACTGATATAAAGAGAGAAAAAACATCAGACCGCACACACAAACTGAAACGTAGTATGATTATGATTAACATATTTTACACTGAAACCGGTTATATTTATGATGTAATATCTGTTATATCTATTATGTCACTATGGAACCCAAATGGATCAGTGAGTTGAGATGTGTTCACTGTGTGATGAAGCTAATGTAGCTACCAAGTAACATACGTGAATCACTTGAGGAGTCATTTATTAATGTAATGAATTGTGTGATGTGCCATTTACAAATGTAAATAAATCACTTGAGCAGTTGATTGTTAACATCTATGAGTCAGTTACTAACGTGTGTGAATCACACCTCTGAGTAAATAATAGGATTTATATTATTCTTGGAAAATGAATGGCAAGGCACAACGTTTGCCAGGGATTTCTTTACTGATGCTGATGCTAGTCAGTGTTAGTGAAAAATACAGCCACTATTTTTTATCTTAAAAATATAATGTAAGTGTACATCACCTCGGAATAATAATAGGTTTTTCAGTCCTCCTGAATTTTCCACCCTGATGTGAAATCATCCTGAAGTCTACAGCAATGTCAACCAAGTGGCACTTAGACGATGGTGCTTTAAAAACAGCATTGGAACACATCCCAGAGCGAGGGCTTGTTAAAGGCACAGAGATGACAGCGTTCACACTCACCTGTCATACACAGTTAAATAATTTACTGAATATTATGAGCAAGACTTTGAGGGAGACAGAATAAGTGAGAACGACACTTACATCCGTGTGTGTGTGTGTGTGTGTGTGTGTGTGTGTGTGTGTGATGAATAAAATATAACCATTTCACAGAACAGTGAAGCAGGTGGATGTGTTTTATGGCTTGTTGGAAATGGTGCACGTTAACGCTGAGGCTACGCTACAGAAACAGAAATGGAAATGTTTACACACATTTCACTGATAGAATGTTTAACAAAAATGAAATGTCCAAAATGTCCACCTCTAACTCGCTGGAGTCCGTGAGCTGAGAAGTGATGCAATGTTAACATTGCTAACAAGTAATGTAAGTGAATCAAGGAGTCATTTTTAATAGAACTGACTAACCTGAGCTATTTGCAATTGTAAGTGAGTCACTTGAGGGGTCATGTATTAATGTAAGTGATTCAGTCAAGGAATCATTTATTAACTCATATAAATCATTTACAATTGTGTGTCACTTGAGAAATTGTTTATTAAAATCTGTGATTCACTCATGGAGTCATTTATTAATGTAAACAAATCACTTGTGGTTATAAGCTTACATTATTTATCAGACACATTTTCTTCATAACTTCAGAAGCAACCTTCACACACCACTGATCAATAGCATGTGGATGTAGCTGACTGTTCTATAATTTATTAAAGATTTAGATGTACTGTCGCTTTAAATACTCATAATGCTATTAAAAACTATACTAAATGAACAGGAGCCTGAGTACATGAGTGAGTCATTTCTTTAAAATTCATCATTTATTAAAAATTAGGACACATATTAGTGAAGAGTGAAAGTGAAGTTAATGTAAGATGGCAGAAATTCACGATTTATATTTCACTCACATTCCCAAGGCGCTTCAGTGGGAATTGAAAACGCGACTCTTTGTGTGATTGTGAATCAGGAGGCGTCCATGCAATGCATGATGGGATTTTAAATGCGATCATGCTGTCAGAAGAGCTCAAGTTCGACAGTCCTGTGTGTGTGTGTGTGTGTGTGTGTGTGTGTGTGTGTGTGTGTGTGTGTGTTTAATTTGCCTTCTGAAGGCTTTATAATTAGATAATGAGTTTATTTGTGAATTCAGGTGTATTAAAGCTGTTGGCCACAACGTCTCAGCACACGAGAGAAAAGAAAAGAAAAGAAAAAGTAATATGATTTATGAAAATGTTTCTACAAACAGACTCCATCATTCTTCACTAATAAAAGTCCAACAAAATGTTCCTCGGGTTAAAGAATCAATTCTTGAAGGAAAGTGAATTAGTGTTGAATAAACTAATGGAACAAGAGGTTCTTCTGATCAAATTTAACTTTATGTTCCACTCTTGTTGATGGAGAACGACGGTCATGTGATGAGTGAAATAAAACGTTTTGGTGTACAGTGTGTGTGTGTGTGTGTGTGTGTGTGTGTGTATGTGTTTAATTCAGTATAGTGCCTCCTTCCACCTTTCCAATGCAATCTCAGATGAAAAATAAAGCTTTTTTTGTGTGTATTTGAAAGATGCGAGTGTGTGTTGCCAATCACCAACATCACATTGTGCACAATCCGGAAAAGATGTGCACATGCTCAGCTAACGATAACGACTTTAGTGGAGGAGTTACGCCGCTCCATCGACTTCGTAAACATCTGACTCACCGACACACCGCAGAAACTAATCAGGAACATTGCCCACTGGGACACACACACACACACACACACACACACACACACACACACACACACACACAAAAGCACTGTTTCTTGGCTGGAGATTTTCACAAGGTTTCTGCATTTAGCTTCATGGACGGCTAACTCTGTTTATTTTGAATGGCAGGTGACCGTGATGCTTAATTAGCACTATTATGAAAACCTGTTTACAAATGATCTAACTGATCCCTCTGACAGCATGCTAATACTCGCACTAATGCTGATCTGAGCTTCAGCACCTCAATGAAGAACTAACACTCACATGTGTATCTGAGCTCACTCAGGGGTTAGCATTAGCAGCTAATTGATTACCAGCTGGTGATCGTCTGGTACCTTTTTCTCCCCGTGTAGCTCACAAAGCTAAGACTGTGATTAATGAGGAAATAAAAAAAACGAGTTCTGGATCTGAACTGCAGGGATTTGACTCTCTTCTGCACGTCTGAACACTGTATAAAAGTGTTAGCTAATTAGTAAACTGTGCAGATGAGATAAATAAGGCTAGTTTAGCGCGCACACACACACACACACACACACACACACAAACATTGAATCATTCTTAGAGTTCAGTACTCTTCAGTATTCACTACGTTGTGTTGATTGGAACTGAATTCCTATCACTTTCCTGTACATCAGTCATGTAATATGGCCTTTAGTCTCACATATGGAGGGAGACTCTTGTTTTTTTTTTGACAATTCCAACTTAAGTATTCTTTTCTCCATGCTTGGCTTTTGCTGATGCAATCATGAGAAATGTGTTAAAAGGAAAAGAATCAAAGCACACTGAGTGTCAGACTGTAGAAATGTAGATTTATATATTTATATATTTTATCTATATCACCTTTGAGAAATCAGTCAATGACTAAACGAATCTTTATTCCACAGCAAAGAGATTCCCAAATGTGACAGTCACTCCAGAGTGAAAGTTCAGCTCTCTCCAGCTTTGATGAAATTAACTTTGAAGTGTGTGAGATAAAGGAGACTTCAGTGTGTTCCCTGGTATCTGAAGGGCTTTGTCCCAAATCATATACATAATGACC
>NC_083472.1:25673968-25686468 GCF_030014155.1 Tachysurus vachellii
TCTACACACACTGTCTCTCTTTCTCTGAGGATAATTTGTGAATTTCATTCCTGCTCTGTCTGTAATCATCACTGCAGCAGCTTCCCGAGCTCTCGGCCGTCACACCGATCGATGATGTACAATCAAGTGTAATGTGCGTTTGTGGCGAGTCGGCTGGAGAACAGTGGAAAAAAGATCTGAATGTGGCTTTTACTCAAATCAATGGTATTGTTCTGGTCAGAATCAGGACGGACGAGTCCATTTCCTCAGTGAGGATCAGCCTGATTATTCCACACATGCTCTCAACATCCCTCTATTACTGCTCTCATCCCTTCTTCTTCTCCTGCTTATATTACAGATATTGAGCTCTTGGGCTTTTGGCCTGAAACAGGAAGTTAATTCACTTCCACAATTTAAAACCTTTAATTAGCTTTAGCTTCAAGCTACCAATAAATAATGAGATTCCACCGGACACACACACTTCATGATCATGTGACCACAAGGAAATTGCAGAGGAATTAGAGGTGTGGTTGGGGGAGTGGTTGGTGGTGTAGTTACAGGTGTAGTTAGGTGTGTGGTTGGTGGTGTAGTTAGGGGTGTGGTTGGTGGCATGGTTGGTGGTGTATTTAGGGGTGTGGTTGGTGGTGTGGTTGGTGGTGTAGTTTGGGGTGTGGTTGGTGGTGTGGTTGGTGGTGTGGTTTGTGGTGTAGTTAGGGGTGTAGTTAGGGGAGTGGTTGGTGGTGTAGTTAGGGGTGTGGTTGGTGGTGTAGTTTGGTGTGTGGTTGGTGGTGTAGTTTGGGGTATGGTTGGTGGTGTAGTTAGGGGTGTGGTTGGTGGTGTAGTTTGGGGTGTGGTTGGTGGTGTATTTTGGGGTGTGGTTGGTGGTGTAGTTTGGGGTGTGGTTGGTGGTGTTGTTTGGGGTGTGGTTGGTGGTGTAGTTTGGGGTGTGGTTGGTGGTGTAGTTTGGGGTGTGGTTGGTGGTGTTGTTTGGGGTGTGGTTGGTGGTGTAGTTTGGGGTGTGGTTGGTGGTGTAGTTTGGGGTGTGGTTGGTGGTGTAGTTTGGGGTGTGGTTGGTGGTGTAGTTTGGGGTGTGGTTGGTGCTGTAGTTTGGGGTGTGGTTGGTGGTGTTGTTTGGGGTGTGGTTGGTGGTGTAGTTTGGGGTGTGGTTGGTGGTGTTGTTTGGGGTGTGGTTGGTGGTGTAGTTTGGGGTGTGGTTGGTGGTGTAGTTTGGGGTGTGGTTGGTGGTGTAGTTTGGGGTGTGGTTGGTGGTGTAGTTTGGGGTGTGGTTGGTGGTGAGGCAAACACAAACACAGTCAGGTGATTTACAGTTTCTCTCTAACTGGGGAGAGCACAGTTCTCAGCGTTTCCATAGAAACAACTAATTTCCACATAACAGAAGATGAATAGAAACATCATCTTGTAATTACCGTAATTCTGTCATGATGAGACGACACTGATGGAGGACAAAATACAGAAAATACACAGGAAAAGATGGAAAAAATAGTCAGAAAGATGAGAAGCGGTGCAGCAGTGGGTGCTGCGGAAAACTCCCCCAATTAACCCTTCAGAGTGTCTCACAATAATAAACAGTGTATAAGAATGATAAAGTATACAAATATTTTATGTTTAGATTTATTTGTGTCTCAAACTCTGAATCTTCAGATGTTCAGTTTAATCTGAGATCCAAAGAAGAATATTCTTCATCTGGGTGCAGACGAACGTTCAGCTTAACACAACCTCAAACACACGACTACAGACGAACAACCAAGAAATATTCATCCTTTGTATTTCTGGCATCTCTGGAAAATTGTCCGTAGTGTGTGAGTGTGTGAGTGAATGAGAGTGTGTGTGTGTGTGTGTGTGCCCTGTGATGGGTTGGCACTCCGTCCAGGGTGTATCCTGCCTTGATGCCCAATGACGCCTGAGATAGGCACAGGCTCCCCGTGACCCGAGGTAGTTCAGATAAGCGGTAGAAGATGAATGAATAAATAAAAATGCAGCAGAGTATAACACCAACATGTCACCTCCAAATATATAAATATATGCAGCTGTTAGACTTTAACATCAGTGGACATCAGGCTCTAATGATAACAGTGTTAGCATCGTTATACATAACAACACCAGTGAGCAGTGTGTGTGTAATAACAGTTAACAAGGAGCAAAAATTATCACTCACTCACTCATCTTCTACCGCTTATCTGAACTACCTCGGGTCACGGGGAGCCTGTGCCTATCTCAGGCGTCATCGGGCATCAAGGCAGGATACACCCTGGACGGAGTGCCAACCCATCACAGGGCACACACACACACACACTCTCATTCACTCACACAATCACACACTACGGACAATTTTCCAGAGATGCCAATCAACCTACCATGCATGTCTTTGTACTGGGGGAGGAAACCTGAGTACCCGGAGGAAACCCCCGAGGCACGGGGAGAACATGCAAACTCCACACACACAAGGTGGAGGTGGGAATCGAACTCCCAACCCTGGAGGTGTGAGGCGAACGTGATAACCACTAAGCCACCGTGACCCCCAAAAAATGATCATAATTATTTTATTTTATGATCATTTATTACTATCAAATAGTTTTTGTACTATACAATAGTACACATGATTATACTATATAATTAGTATTTTTACTAAAAATGACGTCTTTCTTAAGTAAAGGTGGCATTAATGATGAAACAGAACCTTTTATGTATTATTTTATATGTACACTTAACACCTGGAAACTCAAATGGAATGTTTTGTGAAGTAAAGTGGATGTGAACAAAACGTTACAGTCAACAGACGATTACATTATTTATTAATATGTTATTGCAAGTTTATTAAACAGTCATTACAACATTAGACAATTTCTTCCATAATATATATTTGCACAGATTTAAATTTAATTTCTTAAAATAAATAAAACCTAGTCAACTCCTCCTCATGGTCACTGGGAGTTAGCATACACACACACACACACACACACACACACACACACACATTTTTTGTGCTGAGCTCAGAAGAGGATGTTGTTGGTGCTGACACTCAGTACGTCAGTAAAACGTCAGCATGCAGATTTAAAAGCTTCTCATCAGGAAACTTTATAAACACACACAACACACACACACACACACACACACACACACATGAAGGTTGCGTGTAATGCTGCTGAGACATGTTTTCTGCCACATAGTGCGACTTGTTCCAGCACATGGCCTCAGGAAATGAACAGAGCTGCGAGTTTTGTGGACGCAGGAAAAGCATCTGAGCGTGTAATTGGTAGAAGACAGATTTAAAATAAACAGAGAGCATGAGGTGACAAGGGGGCGGGGCTTCAGGAAAATATTAAATACTGCAGGATCATCACAAGATTACAAGAAAAAATCTCTCTCTCTCTCTCTCTCTCTCTCTCTCTCTCTCTCTCTCTCTCTCTCTCCCTCTCTCTCTCTCTCTCTGGTTTCTCTACATTCTCTAACAGACCATCATTAAGATGTGTAGAATTGATGATTACATTTTTTTTTGTCAACTTTTTTTTACCTTTACTAGTCTTTAATTAAGCAACTGTGAAGAAGGTTTTAAGCTCCGCCCACTTCACACTCACATCACATATATATCTCATATATCCCATTTCTTCTTTATTAAGATTATCGCTGTAATTTTCTCTCAAGATCCACATCTGGTCCAGAGGCTAATGCCTGTGTGTGTGTGTGTGTGTGTGTGTGTGTGTGTGTGTGTGTGTGAGTGTGTGATACAACAGAATTAAAGTCTCAGTGTGTGTTGATATGAACAGATCTTCATCATCGTCGCTCCTCAACGCAGCTTTCCACTTTCCTACAGTATGTGACTTTGGCAGGCTGCCGTTTCATCTGAAGCTTAACTCCACAGCTGTATCTCACTGTTTTCTTCTTTTCTTTCACAAGCTGCATTAATGCCGGAATCACAAAATTAGAGGTTCTCGACCCGATGGGCTCGAACAAACCCGCCTCTTTTCCTAAAAGCCAGCGCAGAGAGTTAAGCATGGCTAATCACAAGGCTCGGTCCTTATTATGAGTCGCAGCAATTACGGGTCAGATGAGTGGCTGTGATTCAGAAATATATAAAAAAATACAGAAATGGAACGATTAATGTTTTAAGTGGCACATCCTTTAAAGTGCTAAATGGAAGGGCTTTTCCTCCTGAGTGGATAAATGCATCTCAGGCCAAAAGGTAACGGTTAAAACACAAAAAAAAACACCTCATATTCAGTGTGAGGGAGGAAGGAGTAAAATTCTTTTATATTGTTCATTTAACAACAACATTTCTCTACAGCTGAGCTTCTACAAGCTTCAGTGGAGTAAAACCACATCAACTCATCATCATTCAGAGGATTTGACTGTGATGCACTGATCTTTACCTAAGGTGATAAAACCTTAAAGAATATCTCACATTCACACCTACACTTTAATCCACTTCACACTGATCTACTTCTCATTTATACTTAAAATAATGTAGTGAAATTAAACTCTTATATGATTTATCTGAGTCAGATAGATCTACATGACAGCAGGAACACAGCTCGCTGGAACAATCCACATCCACACACACTACTGAGTCATGAAGAACAGCTGACTGGAAGTGTGTATATTACATCTTTATATCAGGCTCTGACAGAATGTGTGTGTTAGACGGAGGGGAGTTTATCACCCTTTTAATTAACTATGTAGATTTGTAGAATGAATAAAATCAAGTCAGTGCTGCTCTCTGATGTAAAGTAAACATGTTGAGGGTGTGAAGGATGATGTGACCCACAGCTCATCTGTTACAGACAAACTTTCACTTCATTCTGAATGTAATACAGAAAATATTCAATATTCCTCCAGATTATCAGATGTGTGTGTAATAATGTCCCTGACTGCGGATCCACATAGTGTGTGTATGTGAGTGTGTGTGTGTGTGTGTGTGTGTGTGTGTGAGTGTGTGTTAGTGTGTATGTGTGTGTGATTGTGTGTGTGTAGTGTGTATGAGTATATTTGTGTGTGTGTGTGTGTGTGTGTGTGTAGTGTGTGAGTGTGTGTAGTGTGTGTATGTGAGTGTATGTGTGTGTGTGAGTGTGTGAGTGTGTGTAGTGTGTGTATGTGAGTGTATGTGTGTCTGTGTGTGAGTGTGTGTGTGAGTGTGTGAGTGTGTGTAGTGTGTGTATGTGTGTGTGTGAGTGTGTGAGTGTGTGTAGTGTGTGTATGTGAGTGTATGTGTGTCTGTGTGTGTGTGTGTGTGTTAGTGTGTATGTGTGTGATTGTGTGTGTGTGAGTGTGTGAGTGTGTATGTGTGTATGTGTGTGTATGTGATTGTGTGTGTGTGTGTGAGTGTGTATGTGTGTATGTGAGTGTGTGTGTGATTGTGTGTATGTGTTAGTGTGTATGTGAGTGAGTGTGTGTGTGTGTATGTGTGTGTGTGTGTGTGAGTGTGTGTAGTGTGTGTGATTGTGTGTGTGTGTGAGTGTGTATGAGTATATGTGTGAGAGTGTGTGTGTGAGTGTGTATGAGTATATGTGTGTGTAGTGTGTGTCTGTGAGTGTGTGTTGAACTGTACAACATCATCAGGGATCATGACGTCCTGTCTGAATATCATGACTGTCATTGATCATGGTGAGGTTGATGGTGTTGTTCCACTGCTTGATGTCATGGTTTGATGTTCCCTGTGTTCTACACCACACGTTCATACAGATGTTGTTCTACGAGGGTGCAGAATTTCAGAGCTGAGCTCTTTGATGCTCTCTTCACATGACAGAAGCACTGCAGCTCTTATCCACACACACACACACACACACACACACACACACACTTATTCAGAATGGTGAGAAATGCAGTTGTCATGGGAACCAGCGAGCTCTCGGTGAGACGTGACGACAGTGAAACAGCCGAACAGTTCGAGTCGAGAGGCTGCTTCACACTGCTGCTCTCTTTTCCTCCTTCAGATTCGGCGCCTCACATTTCTGTGACAACTGTGACTCTGTCGCTGGCGTAAAAACCTGCCGCTGACATTAGTGTGGAATTATGGGATACAACCATACTGTATATGACAACATGATCCCACAGTTGAGCTTACAGATGGAAATTTGTAACAGTTGGAGGAAATGTTCGTAGGGTTGAGGTTAGGATTCGATGTGGGTGGGGTCAAAAAATACTGACAATCAAATAAATAAATAAATAATGGTGACAATGAATAAATAAATAAATACGTATTAATAAAAGTTAATTATATAAACTAGGTTTAGACATGACTGATGATTAAATTATTACTGGTGTAAAGTAAAGTTCTCCTTACTCAACGGACACAGTGTTCAGAGAGCAACACCAAAATGCTGTAAATGTAAATGTAACACCACACCACTTCAAACATGTTCAAGTCATTCATGCTTTTGTAGAAATTAAAATCAATCTAAATTCTTCATTTAATCAGTCTGTTAAAAATTCTCTTGGCATCATGATCAGTGTTTTGTGCTATCTTGTGTTTTCAGCTCAGGTATGTTACCATTTTCTCCTGACTAAAGATAAAACTGATCAGTTGGCACCTGAACCTGTTTCTCCTGACATTTAAAACCAAGAATAAAACCCTGAAAAGTAAAATCCACATTAAAAGACCTTAAAATTCTCCATAAAAACACACAGACAGACTGTAACGTGGAGCAGTGAGTAAAAGCATGAACAACAGTTTGTCTCTGTGAACAGAAAGGACAGTCGTGTGTAACATCAGGGTTTAAAATGGAGATAAAAGAGTTCACAGAGAGAATACAGTGTAAAATCCTCCATTGGAGGTCACAGATTTTTTGGTTAACGCTGGTTTGTACAGTGTCTCCTCTCTGGTTTAATATCAGCATTAAAACCAAGTACATTTCTCCATGTGGTGTCGACCCTCACACTCAGTTTTTATTTAAAACCTTAACACAGGCTCTGTAGAGTAACTGCCCCGACACTGTCCCAAAGTCCATCTCCCCCTCACCCCGGCACTCCAGGAGGAAAACTTCACACCTGTCAAAGTCAGGATCAATGTTCAGCTGAGGAAAGAGTTCTTCCTCTGCAAAACCAGTCTCTGTATACCGATAGTCCATCACCCAAACACGCTCCTCAGATGTTAGGGAGGACCTCCAGCGGTGCAAGAGCAGATTAAGGATGCACAGAGACCGCAGTCCCATATGCGCTGCAAGGTCCTCTGCCAGTGACAGGTCTGTTCCCGTGATGTTCACTAGCTTTCATAGTATTATGATCCCTGAGGAGATGAGAGTCCTGGACAGTGCCAGGACGGTCACACTAGAGATGATTAGATGTCCGCCGCACACCAGAGGCTCCTCCAGCAGCCAATGTAGATTTCTGCAGCCCTTGTTTTGTTTTTTAAAAAGTTCCAAATTTTAAAAAGTCCATGGTAATAGTCTGGTAATCCAGCGTTTTTGTGTCGATTAAAATGTTCTGTCCAGCCCCAGTCCTCTGACTGAGTGTAGTATTCCACTGGCTGCTGCTCTCCATAATAAGGCTTTGTGTCCATTGAGGAGTCTCTGTATGAACTGGAGGTGGAAGGCTGCAGTTCTGCTGGATAACTGGACCAGCCCCTGTCCCCCTTCTTCTTTGGAAAGATGGAAGATGCTTTGTGGGATCCGGTGTAGACCATCCCAGAAGATATCCACCAGCAGGGCCTGGATGTTTGCTAGAAGGTTTGGTGTTGGATCCACACATGCCAGCTTGTGCCAGAGGGACATCCTTGGGACCAGCTGCCTCCACCTGCTCAATCTGCCCAATACATGCTCCGCAGTGCCTTCCCAGTTTTTACTTAAAAAGTCATTGTTACCAAGGTAGTCAACCAAGTACTTAACCCAACTCTTTTCCACACTAAACCTCCTGGAAGTGAAGGTTCCCTGCCTCCACACTCCCCAAATAAAATAGCTTCACTTTTTCCCCAGTTGACTTTAGCAGAAGATAAAATCTGAAAGTCATTTAAAATATCACTTAAAACATTCGCATCTGTCTGTGAGCCTACTATTACACCCAAGTCATCTGCGTATAAACATAATGAAGCATTGCTGTATGGAATGTTAAAACCAGAAGGATGAGATCTCAGTTTACATAAAAGAGGTTCAATTACAGTAGAATACAACATGGCTGAAGGAGAACAGATATGTTGTATAACTCTGTACAGTTTAAAAGGGGCACATAAACCACCGTTAATCTTCAGTACACCCTCAGTTTTACTGTACACCTTGACCATGGCTATGAAACCTGGATTAAACCCAAGGTTTCCAGCACCTTCCACAAATATTCATGCCCAACCCGGTCAAATGCTTTTTCCTGATCTAGAGAAATCAGACAAGTCTTTAAGCCCAATATCCTGGAGACGTCCAAAATGTCACAAATTAAATATATGCTATCAGATCTAGATCTATCAGACACACAGTACGTCTGGTCCTGGTGAATGAGTTGCTTCATTACCTTGGTCAGTCTTGAGGTTAATTCTTTAGAGAGCAGCTTACAGTCAGTGCACAGAAGTGACAATGGGCACCAGAGATGTGTCAGATCTTCCTTTTTTGGCAGTAGGGTCAGGACGGCCCTCCTGCAGTGAGAGCTGACCAATGATCAACAAGATGCCCTATTTTGCCACATTTAAAATTTAATACCAGCATCTGAAGAAACAAAAATACTGTAGTCAAACCCATAAACACTGAATTTAAAAACAGCATTTAGTTCTTCTACACCTTCTTTAGGAGCCATAAAAAACACTCTTCTAAAAGATACCAGGTGTTTAACCAGTGGACCCTTACAGCCAAGGGGGGTTTTCTTAACGGGGAGACCGTTCGCTCATACAGAGTCAACTCTTTATCAAGAGCTTCATCTGATATAAAAGTAGGGACATTTGGAAAATAACCTTTTTTGCTGGAGAACTGAGGGCAGGAACCAATCTGAGCTGCTTATTAATCACGATGCCTTTCTAAACCAGTTTAGTTGCTTTATTAACATCATTCACAAAAATCATGATTGCACTGTTCATGTGAGAGGCAGAGACAATATTCTCATGTCAAACCACATTACCAACCACTAACACATATTTTTCATGTGTGTGCACACACACATACACACACACGTTAATTCCTAACACAATCGTACGCACACGCTTACACAATGCACGTAATTCCAAGATGTTTTTGCACTTAAAAATTGCACTTAGTGCCAAAGAAATTGTCAAGACACCAATCGCTCTTTTAATTTTTGAAAACAGCTCTTGAGAAGCTTAAAAAGACCTTTTAGTCTCAGGCATCTTAAAATAACATGTTCTAGGTCTCCCTTTACCCCACAGAACCTACACTCCCCCTTCACCGCTGGATTGAGGTGTGCCACATGTCCATCTATAGCTATCGCCCCATGAATAATCCTCCACTGTAGGTCAGCTTCTCTACAGAGGGTTTATACAGGGTCCTTCAACCGTCTCGCACAAGAACGTCTGGGTTCATTCCTCCTGTCGTGAGTAGTCCTATGTCTCTGTCCAATGTAAATTTGGTAGCTGCTTGGTAGTGCATTATAGAGTTCTTCTTGTAGTTTCGCTGTTAAACGTGAAGTGCTCAGTCCCATCACTGCTTTCAGCTCTTCCATTGGTATCCAGCCTCCTTTGTCTAGTAAGCTTTGGCCCAGCTTTGTGATGTTGTTGTTGAGTAAGTGCCTGTGTATGCTTACAGAGGACAGCAGTCTGGATTGTATGAGTTGAAGAAGAGTGGTTCTTCTGGAGTTAATTGAGGCTAGAAGGGTACCTGACTGACTGTGAGGTACTTCCCTGTTTCTGTCCAGTTCCGGTCACCTCCCAATATAACACACACTTTCATCATATTTCTGAACCAACTTTTTAAGTTCTAAAATAAAATCACTCTCTGGGCCACTCTTAGGAGCATAAACATTTATAAAACAAAATCAGTACCTTTATATTCTACTTTTGCTAGTAACAATCTTCCTTTAACTATTTCCTTTACCTCTAAAATGTTGTTTACATGTTCAGAAAATAAAATTGCAACCCCACTGTTTCTTGTCCTATGACTCATGGAAATGTTCCCTTTCCACCACATTCATTCAGAGAGAAAGAGCGAGAGAGAGAGAGAGAGAGAGAGAGAGAGAGAGAGAGAGAGAGAGAGAGAGAGAGAGAGAGAGAGAGAGAGAGAGAGAGAGAGAGAGAGAGAGAGAGAAAGAGAGACAGAGAGAAAGAGAGAGAGACAGAAAGAGAGAGAGAGAGAGAGAGAGAGAGAGAGAGAGAGAGAGAGAGAGAGAGAGAGAGACAGAGAGAGAGAGAGAGAGAGAGAGAGAGAGAGAGAGAGAGAGAGAGAGAGAGAGAGAGAGAGAGAGAGAGAGAGAGAGAGAGAGGGAGAGAGAAAGAGAGACAGAGAGAAAGAGAGAGAGAGAGAGAGAGAGAGACAGAGAGAGAGAGGGAGAGAGTCTGATAAATGACTGATGACGTTATTTGTCTCTGTAGAGTAGAAGCTGTGGTTGTAAATGTAAGTGAGAGTTTGGAGCTGCTGCGTCACTCAGGTAAATATTTTATTGAAGTGTAGAAGCAGCTCTGCTTTGTGTGAGCGCAGTAATGTGAGCTGCTGCTGCTGCCGCTGATGCTGCTGCTGATGATGATGATGATGTAATAACATTAAATTAAATTTATATTTAGCTCCGTCCCAAAGCATGTGCACGCTCCAACAACTACAGGCTGCTAACTTTAGCTGATAATTCAATTACAGAACTTTTGCATCACTGATTATCAGCTGGAGCAAATCAGTCTTCCGTGTTAATGAAGTCTTGACCTCAGTGACGAAGAAAGTCACTTCAGTAAAACACAAATCCCTGCTACACTCACTGCACAATGCAACACAACATTTACACCACAACGCTGGAAAACTATTTCCTTTTAATTTTGCAGTATGATTGTTGTGTTGTTATGATTGTGGATGTAAATGTTTCCCTTCACTGTGTAAGTGACAGCACTGCTTTTATGAGCGATTACTCTTTTTAAACTGTGGTAGTTTTATTCAGTACAATGTTCAACCTTCATGTGTGTCTGAAAACTGGGTTTGACTTTAAAAAGTGTACACTAAACACAATTTAGTGTGTGTGTGTGTGTGTGTGTGCGTGTGTGTGTGTGTCTGTGTGTGTGTGAGAGTGACCTGAATAAGTAAGATGGCAGCAGATTAATAAGTGGAGGTGAAATCAGCACAGGACTGAGGATTACAGGTGGATCTGCAGTTACATAACGTTAAAGAGCCGAGTCAGGAGTTTTATAATAAACCTGTGTTTGTGTCTTCATTACTCTGCTTCACTGCATCTGCTCAAACATCTCACATCTACACCGAATACACAGGAAACACAAATACAACGAGAGAGAGAGAGAGAGAGAGAGAGAGAGAGAGAGAGAGAGAGAGAGAGAGAGGGAGTCTGTAACATCACTTGGTCTGATTACACACTCAGAGATCTGATCATGCAGCAAATCTTTAGGATTTTAGCATCTGATGTTTACAGTAAACAGCGCAGTTGAAGTTCAAATCCCGACACTGACCCTCTCTTGGTCATCTGTTCTGATTAAACACACGTCAGTTTGCTGTCCAGAAACGTCCATCTTTACCTGTGACCTTAATCAGACTGGAGACTGGAGACTCCTTCCACACATGATACACAAACATGTGTCTCCTCACAGAAAAGTTCACATATTTTATTATCTGTGTATTCTCAGTGGAGCAACCACTCTACATGAGCTGTTACTATGGAAACCATAATGTTGTTATTAGGACGAGCACATTAACGGTGCAGTAAATACAAATTTGTAAAAGTTTGGTGAGAGTAGTACACAGTGATTTATGAAGATGGAAATGAATGCAATCTCTTTGTATGTATTAAAATAAAAAAAGGATGTGTGATGTAAAGATGGTGATTTTTGTCCTCTTCAACTGTAATAATTCTCTCAGAGTTCAGACTGAGATGGGCGGAGCAAGTGGACGGTGGGGCGTGTCTATAAAATTAATGACAGGAAGCCTACAAACACACACACAGTACACAGTTACCCACTAATTTCATCGCCTGTGCACTGAGACGTGTCTTAGTTAAAGAAATAATGCACAGAAAGTTTCTGCAGAATAATGAAGTGAAACGTTAAAAAAAAAAGAATCATTAGTGGTTCGTTGTGAGAGAGCACACAGACGTGTCGTAATAATAAACCAAACAAGGCAGAGAAGAGAAGCTGAGCGAGTCTGAAAGTTACTTAGTGACTTGGAAATAAAATAATGAAGTAACTTTTTAGGCAAATCTAAGAAAAAGTTGTTTGTGGAGTCAAAGCGGAACACGGCGGCGAGACTAAATGACACTGTTACACAGAGAGCCGCAGCTCGTTACGCAGCACTTCCTCGTGTCCCGCGGAAAGAACAGAGTCAGAGGAACATCTCCTGACAAATCACTCGGCTCACTACATGGGAAAAGTTAAATAATAAAATGATAATTGGGCTGCAGCCGTGGGAAGAGCGAGTGCAGGAACAGAGACTCCG
>NC_083472.1:25693968-25698968 GCF_030014155.1 Tachysurus vachellii
CACCATGTATAATCACCATGTACAATCACCATGTATAATCACCATGTATAATCACCATGTACAATCACCATGTATAATCACCATGTATAATCACCATGTACAATCACCATGTATAATCACCATGTATAATCACCATGTATAATCACCATGTACAATCACCATGTATAATCACCATGTATAATCACCATGTATAATCACCATGTACAATCACCATGTATAATCACCATGTACAATCACCATGTACAATCACCATGTATAATCACCATGTATAATCACCATGTATAATCACCATGTACAATCACCATGTATAATCACCATGTATAATCACCATGTACAATCACCATGTATAATCACCATGTACAATCACCATGTACAATCACCATGTATAATCACCATGTATAATCACCATGTACAATCACCATGTATAATCACCATGTACAATCACCATGTACAATCACCATGTACAATCACCATGTATAATCACCATGTACAATCACCATGTACAATCACCATGTATAATCACCATGTATAATCACCATGTATAATCACCATGTACAATCACCATGTATAATCACCATGTACAATCACCATGTATAATCACCATGTATAATCACCATGTACAATCACCATGTACAGTACAATCACCATGTACAATCACCATGTACAGTACAATCACCATGTACAATCACCATGTACAGTACAATCACCATGTACAATCACCATGTACAATCACCATGTACAATCACCATGTACAATCACCATGTACAATCACCATGTATAATCACCATGTATAATCACCATGTACAATCACCATGTATAATCACCATGTATAATCACCATGTATAATCACCATGTATAATCACCATGTATAATCACCATGTACAATCACCATGTATAATCACCATGTACAATCACCATGTACAATCACCATGTATAATCACCATGTATAATCACCATGTACAATCACCATGTATAATCACCATGTATAATCACCATGTATAATCACCATGTACAATCACCATGTACAATCACCATGTATAATCACCATGTATAATCACCATGTATAATCACCATGTACAATCACCATGTACAATCACCATGTATAATCACCATGTATAATCACCATGTATAATCACCATGTACAGTACAATCACCATGTATAATCACCATGTACAATCACCATGTATAATCACCATGTACAATCACCATGTATAATCACCATGTACAATCACCATGTACAGTACAATCACCATGTACAATCACCATGTACAATCACCATGTACAGTACAATCACCATGTACAATCACCATGTACAATCACCATGTATAATCACCATGTACAATCACCATGTACAATCACCATGTACAATCACCATGTACAATCACCATGTACAATCACCATGTATAATCACCATGTATAATCACCATGTACAATCACCATGTATAATCCTCCACTGAATGTCTCCTAGCCTTTTTGATGGTTTATACAATACTCCCCACTCTGGCTTTACACTATTGCTCACTCTGAGTTTCCTGCACTAGTTAATTCTATACAGTTTTTCGTACCTGTGTCCACATTGTCTACTGAGATGGACACGTCTTCAGCTGACTCATTTGTGCTCGTTTGCTCCCTCGGCCCGGTCCATCTCGGTTGCTTGTTGTTTCCTTATTAATTTTCTCAGGGTTGGTGCTGTTATCTTTAATGAATCAGTCTGGGCAATTGTGGACTAGATGACCCTCTCGCTCACACATGGGCAGAGACAGAAAGAGAGAGAGAGAGAGACAGACAGAGAGAGAGAGACAGAGAGAGAGAGAGAGAGAGAGAGAGAGAGAGAGAGAGAGAGAGAGAAAGAGAGAGCGGGAGAGAGAGACAGAAAGAGAGAGATAGAGAGAGAGAGAGAGAGAGAGAGACAGAGAGAGAGACAGACTGATAAATGACAAATGTTGAAGTTTTGTACTTTTCACAACTAGGACCTGGAGAACATGCTACACAACTACACTACGCAACCACACTGTACAACCACACTACACATTCATGCTATACAATCATGCTACACAACCACACTACACAACCACAATACACATTCATGCTATACAATCATGCTACACAACCACACTACACATTCATGCTATACAATCATGCTACACAACCACACTACACAACCACAATACACATTCATGCTATACAATCATGCTACACAACCACACTACACAACCACACTACACAATCATGCTACACAACCACACTACACAACCACACTACAAAATCACACTACACAATCACGCTACACAATCACACTCCACAATCATGCTACACAATCACACTACACAACCACACTACACAACCACACTACACAAAAACACTACACAATCACACTACACAACCACACTACACATTCATGCTACACAATCACACTACAAAACCAGAGTGAGAGAAGAGGATGTTAAATGTGGAGTTATTAAAGAACTTCTGCTGCAAACTAGCAATAAGGAATTTTAACCATGTTTCAAAAGTAAACAGAAATTCTCAGAGATTTCTAAAGATCTGAAAGTGTAGAATATCTGTTTAATGATTTTTTTTATTTTATCTGGAAAAAAATGTGAATGAGGTTAATTAGTGATGATTTTTCCGATGTGCAGATGTCATCTTAATTGGCAGAAAGTCACAGATGGAGAGATAAAGTGAAGGAAAGATAAAAAAATAAAAACAACATTTTATTTTCATCAGTATCCAAGAAAAGAGCTCATTATCAGACCACTTCATTCTGCTGTGATGATGATGATGACTATTTATTATTATTATTATTATTATTATTATTATTATTATTATTATTATTATTATTATTATTATTCCCTCATGTTCTTTCCTTACATTTTATATTATACTAATTATTTCATGTGTTTAACATTTAATTAAATAGAAATGTTTTTTCCTGATGTTTTTAAATAAGGTTATTTCATTGCTCACATCCTCTGGGTGTAAACACTGAATAATAAATGCTTTAGTTTTTCATACTGCTTCCTTTTTTCTGTTTTTTATACAAGTGGATTGACTGAAACACACAACACCATTAAAGTCAAGTGGTTGATGAATTTGATTTGACTAAACTGGTGTCTTTGTGGGTTTTAGTGCAAACTGGGAGTGTAAAAGTTTTATTATTCTCTAAATCGCATCATCTTCACAAATGCATTTGATAATGTGCCTTAAGTAGGGGCTGTGGGCGGGCTGTGGGCGGGGCTACTGTTAGCGCCTTTGATAATGTACCTTAAGTATACTAATGTTTAATACACTAATAATAATAATTACAAATAATAATAATAATACACTAATAATTACTTTACTGCGATATGATACATTATCAGCACACATGATAGTAAGTAGCTACATGCTAAGCCTAACTTTTATCTGTGTTAATGATAAAATAATGTTATGTAATTTCTGTTATTCTCGCATGCAAAAGCCATTTATACAGATTACATGGAGCTGCACGTACACGTTGGATTTGCCGCGTTTAGATGCCAATGTAGGTTCACAAAGCCATGAGCATTAACAGTAAAGCAACATCCGCCATTGTTGTTGTGTTTGTGTTTGCCGCTGCAGCGCTAACGTTGCTGTGTAACGTGACACATATACAGTGACTCTGTGATGCTCTCTAACCGATGGTAAGGCAAACCGGTTCCCGGTTCTTTCTGGCTTGAGTAACAAAACAAAAACAGAACAGAAACCAGCTCACTGCTTCTTCTTTCTTTTTTGTGTGTTTAAGTCACACTTTATTTAGCCATTACGACATGTTTGAATCCTTGTGTGTGTGTGTGTGTGTGTGTGTGTGTGTGTGTGTGTGTGTGTGTGTGTTTTAACACACTCCTGAGAGTTTGTAATCTGAATGAAGCAGATGTCAGCCACTTCCTCTACCTCACACCCTGCGAGACGGAGCGAGTGTGTAAATAATGAAATAAATAAATGAACACATGGTGTAAACACAGTGGAGCTGTTGGAGATCGGTCCAGCGTGAACACGGCAGCGTTCCCCTGAGGACAGTTTACACACCACACTGTAGTGTCTCTCTATAACACTCCACACACTAGAATGTTAATCAGGTGGCCTTTAGATGCTGTGTTAGTGTTTAAGACACCTGTTCTATAGGAAACAGATAGAAAACTGACAGCTTCAGTCACTTTGTGGAGATTTTTCTCAATAAATAATCCAGTTAACATTATATGATGTTTCCTGCTGCTGATTCCCCTTCTACCGTGTCCTTTTCTCATGCTCCAGTGTAAGGTCAAGGGAAACAGGAAGTGTATGGTGATGCAAGTGTGAGAATAAATATACACACAAGGCCAAGGAATCAGTAATTACACAATACAGCCAAAAGTATGTGCCCCCTGACCATCACAACTATATATGGTTCTTCCCCAAACTGTTCCCACAATCAGTCACACAGTTGTAGTCCAAACCCTGCTCCATCATGACAATGTCGCTGTACACAAGGCAGCTCCATAAAGACATGGTGTGGAGGTGAAAGTTGGACTGAAGAGTATCTACACAGAACCCGGACTCTGACTCAGGTTGTGTTTGTTTCTAATCTCTCACTATTCCCATCATGGCCGCTCTCCTCCTGTAGCTCACTTTCTATGATCAATCTGTTTAATTGAGTCGAGTCTTCGATCTGCAGCCGCGCTCATTTCAGCAGCTTTATAGCTCATCTAGGAAAGATAATTATTATCGGATTGGTACAACCAGGAGGTTTAAAGTCAGCTGGAGTTTTATTGTCAAACAGTGAGAGAATAATACAGCTTCTAAAGCGTGCACTCTTCATTTACTCTTTATTTTCATATTTTATCAGTTATCATAAAATGATCAGAAAAACCCTGAACTCTACATCATCACACCACGCAGATAATAACATTTATTTAATCTGAAAATAAACTGTGTATCACACAGCCAGCCATTAACCAGAGAGAATTTGGACCAATTTAATAGGACCACCATGGAACAGGAAC
>NC_083472.1:25721468-25743968 GCF_030014155.1 Tachysurus vachellii
TTACAGTGTGTGTTACAGTGTGTGTTACAGTGATGGAGCGTGTGTTACATTGATGGAGTGTGTTTCAGTGTGTGTTACAGTGTGTGTTACAGTGTGTGTTACAGTGATGGTGTGGGCTACAGTGTGTGTTATAGTGTGTGTTACAGTGTGTGTTACAGTGATGGAGTGTGTGTTACAGTGATTGAGTGTGTGTTACATTGATGGAGTGTGTTACACTGTGTGTTATAGTGATAGTGTGTGTTACAGTCTGTGTTACAGTGATGGTGTGTGTTACAGTGTGTGTTACAGTGATGGAGTGTGTTACAGTGTGTGTTACAGTGTGTGTTACAGTGATGGAGTGTGTTACAGTGATAGTGTGTGTTACAGTCTGTTACAGTGATGGTGTGTGTTACAGTGTGTGTTACAGTGTGTGTTACAGTGATGGAGTGTGATACAGTGTGTGTTACAGTGATAGTGTGTGTTACAGTCTGTGTTACAGTGATGGTGTGTGTTACAGTGTGTGTTACAGTGTGTGTTACAGTGATGGAGTGTGTTACAGTGTGTGTTATAGTGTGTGTTACAGTGTGTGTTACAGTGTGTGTTACAGTGATGGAGTGTGTTACAGTGTGTGTTACAGTGATGGATTGTGTTACAGTGTGTGTTACAGTGTGTGTTACAGTGATGGAGTGTGTTACAGTGTGTGTTACAGTGATAGTGTGTGTTACAGTCTGTGTTACAGTGATGGTGTGTGTTACAGTGTGTGTTACAGTGTGTGTTACAGTGATGGAGTGTGTTACAGTGTGTGTTATAGTGTGTGTTACAGTGTGTGTTACAGTGATGGAGTGTGTTACAGTGTGTGTTACAGTGATGGATTGTGTTACAGTGTGTAACAGTGATGGATTGTGACAAAAAAAGAAAAACAACAGAAAAAGAGAAAGAAGAAAGACAAGATCTCTCTCTCTCTCTCTCTCTCTCTCTCTCTCTCTCTCTCTCTCTCTCTCTCTCTCTCTCTCTCTCAGTTCAGTGTGTTATTAACCCTCAATATGTTGCTCTGTGTGTTTGATAAACCAATAGCAGGTCTGTGAGAGTCTCTAAACATCCTGCTGTTATCAATATGCTGTGTGACTGTGTTTGCGCGCTTGGTGGGTGCGGCTGGTGTGTGTGTGTGTGTCTGTGTGTGTGTGCGTGTGCGCGTCACCACCTGTTCCTCATCACTCTGCATCCTCACACACTCGGCTTTGTTAATTGGTGATGAGTGTGTAAGTCTATAGATGAGCTCCACTCTCACAACGTGTGTAACTGAGAACAGTTTGACACAAATTGGTTTATTTCTTTGTTGTGATTTTCTCACAGTATGGAGAATGGTGAAGAAACTCAAGCCCTCTTCCTCCTCCCCCCTTCATCATCATCATCATCACCGTCATCATCAGTGTCACAGAGACTCTCACCGATGGAGAGATAAAAGCAGAGAGTAAGAGACAGAATTAAAGTGTAAAACATGTGGCGCTTTAATGAAGTCGCTGTCACTTTGCTAAGTGTTGTGTGTTTATTGGGGCATTTAGGTGTTTCTGTTTAATTGGAAACTGCTGTTTAAATTCCTTCTGTAATTTTCACCACAAAGAAAATAACCAGAGATTAATGAGAAGCAACCAGAGAGCTGCAGCTGCTGCCCAGGACACTACATTAACACTACACTAACACTACACTAACACCACATCAACACTACACTAACACTACACTAACACCACATTAACACTACACTAACACTACACTAACACTACACTAACACCACATCAACACTACACTAACACTACACTAACACTACACTAACACTACACTAACACCACATTAACACTACACTAACACCACATCAACACTACACTAACACTACACTAACACTACACTAACACCACATTATCACTACACTAACACCACATCAACACTACACTAACACTACACTAACACTACACTAACACCACATTAACACTACACTAACACTACACTAACACTACACTAACACCACATCAACACTACACTAACACTACACTAACACTACACTAACACTACACTAACACCACATTAACACTACACTAACACTACACTAACACTACACTAACACCACATCAACACTACACTAACACTACACTAACACCACATTAACACTACACTAACACTACACTAACACTACACTAACACCACATCAACACTACACTAACACTACACTAACACCACATTAACACTACACTAACACTACACTAACACCACATCAACACTACACTAACACTACACTAACACTACACAAACACCACATTAACACTACACTAACACTACACTAACACCACATTAACACTACACTAACACTACAATAACACTACACTAACACCACATTAACACTACACTAACACTACACTAACACCACATTAACACTACAATAACACTACACGAACACCACATTAACACTACACTAACACTACACTAACACCACATTAACACTACACTAACACTACACTAACACCACATTAACACTACACTAACACTACAATAACACTACACTAACACCACATTAACACTACACTAACACTACACTAACACCACATTAACACTACACTAACACTAAACTAACACTACACTAACACCACATTAGCACTACACTAACACTACACTAACACCACATTAACACTACACTAACACTAAACTAACACTACACTAACACCACATTAGCACTACACTAACACTACACTAACACCACATTAACACTACACTAACACTACATTAACACTACACTAACACTACACTAACACCACATTAACACTACACTAACACTACACTGACACTACACTAACACTACACTAACACCACATTAACACTACACTAACACTACACTAACACCACATTACCACTACATTAACACTACACTAACACTAAACTAACACCACATTAACACTACACTAACACCACATTAACACTACACTACCACTAAACTATACTAACACCACATTAACACTACACTACCACTAAACTACCACTAAACTATACTAACACCACATTAACACTACACTAACACTACACTAGCACCACATTAACACTGCACTAACACTACATTAACACTACACTAAACTACCACTAAACTATAGTAACACCACATTAACACTGCACTAACACTACAATAACACCACACTAACACTACAATAACACCACACTAACACTACAATAACTTTACACTACACTACCGCTACACTAACACCACATTAACACTAAATTAACACTACACTAACACCACATTAACATTACAGCCCACGCTCACCACTTCAGTTTACTTCAACATGGTTTCTGTGGTTTCTGTGTGTGTTCATCTGTGTGTGTTTACCCTCTTCAACATTTCATCATCATAGTCAGTGATGAAGAACAAACTAAAGATCAGATTGTGTTACTGAACTGTGCTGTAGTGTGATCAGAGCTGACAGACGAGTGTATCGACAACCTGTCTGTGTAGCTGAAGTTTATTTACAGCAGAACAGACATTTCAGAGCCACAGCAGATCAGTTACACTTACACAGTTACACAGACGGCCCATGATGTACCAGTCCGTCTACATGCTGTTGCTTTTTATTCTCTTTCCCACACACTTTCAGCTTTAACTCTCATAACCATGTCCGCTGTGATTTCTCTGCTGTAGCTCACCAACGCTGGTGTTAATTACTGGAGTAGATGATTCAGGTGTTCTAGAGCAGAAAAAAACTAATAAAACAGACAGTATAGAGGTGAGACCAGTATAAACATTAGAACTGTGAGACCAGTATAAACATTAGAACAGTGAGACCAGTATAAACATTAGAACTGTGAGACCAGTATAAACATTAGAACAGTGAGACCAGTATAAACATTAGAACAGTGAGACCAGTATAAACATTAGAACAGTGAGACCAGTATAAACATTAGAACAGTGAGACCAGTATAAACATTAGAACAGTGAGACCAGTATAAACATTAGAACAGTGAGACCAGTATAAACATTAGAACAGTGAGACCAGTATAAACATTAGAACAGTGAGACCAGTATAAACATTAGAACTGTGAGACCAGTATAAACATTAGAACAGTGAGACCAGTATAACGTTTATAACGCTATAACGCAATATATTATAATGTTATAACGCTATAATGCAATAATGCTAATTGATAAGGAGCTCATTAGTATGTAGTTGTGATTCACAGCTTTATATTAATGAGCTCCTTCCCTAATATCATTATTGTTCCCATAGCAACAGTTCATTCACAGGGACATGTCCGATGGATGCTTCACAACAAACGGATTAAAGAAATGTGTCTTGTGGTGAAGGAGTCTCTGGTGTCAGCGCTTTGTGACAGTCAGAAGTAAAGCTGGAACTTTAACTCACTGCTTCTTAGAACATCAAACATAATTAGAAATAATTCACTGAGGGTCGTTCTGTTAAAAATAAAGTAATTTGACTCCATCAAACCCCTGAAGTTGATTATTTTCCTGTAACAGTGTGAGCCAAGTGTGGCTGAGATTAGATTTTGTTTGGTCAGAAGGTGTGATTAAGTAAATAACAACACAAACAGGTTCTCACATTACACCCAAAAAGTTTTTATAAAAGTAAAATTATTGCAAAAATACGTTTACTTTTCTTCTAATGAGAATAAAACATGCAGTGAATTACAACATGCAGCATTACAGACACATTACAGACACATTACAGACACGTTACAGACACGTTTCAGACACATTACAGACACGTTTCAGACACATTACAGACACATTACAGACACATTACAGACACGTTACAGACACGTTTCAGACACATTACAGACACATTACAGACACGTTACAGACACGTTACAGACACATTACAGACACATTACAGACACATTACAGACACGTTTCAGACACATTACAGACACATTACAGACACATTACAGACACGTTTCAGACACATTACAAACACATTACAGACACGTTACAGACACATTACAGACACATTACAGACACGTTTCAGACACATTACAGACACATTACAGACACGTTACAGACACGTTTCAGACACGTTACAGACACGTTACAAACACGTTTCAGACACATTACAGACACATTACAGACACATTACAGACACATTACAGACACATTACAGACACGTTTCAGACACATTACAGACACATTACAGACACATTACAGACACATTACAGGCACGTTTCAGACACGTTACAGACACGTTTCAGACACATTACAGACACATTACAGACATGTTACAGACACATTACAGACACATTACAGACACATTACAGACATGTTACAGACACATTACAGACACATTACAGACATGTTACAGACACATTACAGACACATTACAGACACGTTACAGACACATTACAGACACGTTACAGACACGTTACAGACACTTTACAGACACGTTTCAGACACATTACAGACACATTACAGACACATTACAGACACGTTTCAGACACATTACAGACACGTTTCAGACACATTACAGACACGTTTCAGACACATTACAGACACATTACAGACACGTTTCAGACACATTACAGACACATTACAGACACGTTTCAGACACATTACAGACACGTTTCAGACACATTACAGACACATTACAGACACATTACAGACACATTACAGACACGTTTCAGACACATTACAGACACATTACAGACACATTACAGACACGTTTCAGACACATTACAGACACGTTTCAGACACATTACAGACACATTACAGACACGTTTCAGACACATTACAGACACATTTCAGACACATTACAGACACATTACAGACACGTTTCAGTGAACTTTAACCAGCGAAAAAAAGAAAAAGCAGGAAAAGAAAAACAGGACCTCAGACCCGCACTCTTGTTTAGTCGCTGCTTCAACCACGGGCAGATTTGCAGGGTTAAAGTTCCTCTACATGACCTCAGTGTGAAGCTTAATAGGAGAAAGTGGATGCAATATGAACTGACAGCAGGAGCGAGTTCCTGTTTCACACACTGCAGCTTTCAGCAGGAGAATTTTATTTTATTTCCATTCTGATTGCTGACTGCTGAGTTACTGATGTGTGTGGAGATAAAGGTCTGGTGTGTGTTTCAGGATGTTTTACTCTAATGTACACACTGATTCCTAAAATATGATCCGGAGCCACATTACACAAGATCAGCACTAAACATGAATAAATGAATGAATGATTAATTATTATTTTAATAAACGACACGTCAGACTTTTATCTGTTTCTAGTTGTGTTTAATGTTGATGAAGTGAGTGACTTCCTGTAGTGTGTTGTGTTCTCTCAGCTCTAAACACTCGTCCCCTCAGCAGTCTCTCTTTATTCTCTTTCTCTTTATTCTCTCCTTATTCTCTCTCTTTATTCTCTCTTCATTCTCTCTCTAGAGAAAATAAATCTCAGCTTGTTTATGAGAAACACAAAGAAGTGTAAACTCCTCTGTCCTGAAGATGTGGAGAAACAAAACTGCACCAAATCAAGAAAGAGTTTTTGGTTAGAATGTTTTTAGAAGTTTTGCATTAGAGCATTAAGATGGATGTGTGACACTGTCAGAGTCGCTGTTACACAAAACGAATCACACTCATGTAATATCTGTATAAATTCTATACAGACTTTAAGTAGCACAGATTTAGCTGCTGGTCAGAATAAGTGATTAATCAGGTTCTCATTAGGGTTCTTCTGACCACACTGAGGAACTCGTTGTCTGAATAACGAGCCCTAATTCACTGTCAAGTCAAATCCATTACATTTTACTAATTCCTTTAAGCACTGAGGTTAATCTATAAGTCATGTGTTAATTGATTAAATCTACATATATTAGTGGATTTGTTTTAATTGCACTCTGGATTTTGGAGGAATTCTCTACTGTGATTGGACAACTGACATCAGCTTTGGCAATCGCACTGGTGGGATCTTTTTTATAATTAGTCTTTAGGTCTTGTTTTCTTTCTTTGTTTTTCTTTCTTGTTTTGTCCTTTAGAGCTTCTCCTGGTGAGTGGACTTGTCCGATTGTCCCCAGGAATCTAATAAGAGCTTGATTGCTTTTCCTAATTATCCTGTTTATTGGTGCTGCAGGCCGGCCCTGTTATTGGTGTAATTAATTTCAAAGATAACTTCTTCTCCATCCGGATTAGCAACGGCATATGATAACAGTATGTCAGGGAAAGTGTGCGTGTGTGTGTGTGTGTGTGTGTGCGTGTGTGTGTGTGAGTTAATTAGCTGAAAGTGCTGCCCAGACAGCCGTGCCCCCTTTTTCACACACTTTTCTCCGCAGCTTGACGAATGTCCTCTCTGTTTCTCCGTGAATAAAAGCAAAACCAGCCTCCATTTGTCAACTTTAGCTGAGAATCGATTGCTGCGCTTTTTGCCTCCTATGTCTTTTTAATGCAACCGCTTTAATTTGGATACGCAGGAAAAAAATGACCTTTCTCTATAAGAAGTGGGCCGAGCAAATTCGTCTCTCTGCCCTGTTTGAAGAGAGAAGCAGGAAGTGTTTTAGTGCACAGGAACGAGCTGTGTGTCGACTCATTTACCACATCACTGAAATATTACTCACGTTTAACACTGTGCTCTGATTGGTCCAGAGACACCGCTCAGTGTTAGTTCTATTTCAGGCCAAACAGACCTTCATCACCACGGTTACGGTTACTCAACTGCTCCTGTTCATGTTCTTTGCTGAACGGAGGATGAGATGAGAAAAGTGAGACAGGTGAGGTGTGCTGACTGCTTAGCACACACACACACACACACACACACACACATACACACACATACACACACTTTCTCTATCTGTGTCTCTTTCATTTTTAATCAGTATATCTTTCCCTAATTGTATTTGTATTTCCTGTAGTCTCTCTCTCTCTCTCTCTCTCTCTCTCTCTCTCTCTCTCTCATGAGAACATGAGAATGGTAGAGATTTAAGTAGAGGGGCCAACACACACACACACACACACACACACACACACACACACACACACACACACACACACACACCTCTTAGCTGCCTGGATGAAAAGTTGCAGATAATTACATCTCTGTGTAGATTTAAATTATATTGAATCATACTGAATAACACTGAATCACTGAATCGTCTTTCATACATCAGTTTGTACTGAATGGCAGCTCATATAAATACATGCTGTGCTTTATGAAGGAGCACTTAGTGTGTTTCAATGCACTAATAATCCAATACATATCTGATCTGAACAGCTATCAGATTATTCAAAACAGCACACTACGTCATCATCAGACGGATTCAGGCATTTACAGGATTTTAAGAAATCTAATAAAGACACCTGGACTTTGATGTGTGTGTGTGTGTGTGTGTGTGTGTGTGTGTGTGTGTGTGTGTGTGTGTGTTCTCTGACTTTTACACATATGTGTATGAGTAGAAACAGAACCAGAGAGAGAGAAGGACAGAGCAGGAACAAGGGCAGGATTAAGTGCAGTTTACAATCATTAAAAACTCACAACTGAACATTTATCATTAAGAGACGTTACAGACTTTGAGCTCAGAAGTCATCCGATGTAAATGAGTCATACACACACTGATGCCTGCTCCAGGTTTGCAGCTGTTATTAACTTGTTAATTAGAAAAAAAAAGGCTTGTGTGTGTGAACATTTGTGTGTTTCTACACTCTTAGACTCAGCTCTGATTCAATTAAAGCCAATTTCATGTTGTTTTGACACAGCAGGTAAGAGATGAATATTAAATGTCACAATAGATTGATCCTCAAGTCAGAACGGAGTAAAATATGTTTAATCTCTCTGACTAAGCAGCCGAGGAATTACATTACTGTTTATTAAATTAGTGTACAGTAGGAAAAGAGCAGCGCTGCTGTAATCACGCAGAGACACACAGACACACACAGACTCACACCACACACATAAACATACACAAACACACACAGAAACACACGCAGACACACACACAGAGACACACACACACGCATACATACACAGACACACATACACACACAGATTTGCACAAACACATACACACACATATATATACACACACAGAAACACACACACAGACACACACATATATACACACAGAAACACACACAGACACAAAGACACCACACACACAGACACACACAGACGCACACACACAGACACAAACAAACACAACACACACTCACAGACACAGACCACAAACAGACACACACAGACTCATACACACCACACACACACAGACTCATACACACACATGCATACATACACAAAAAGACACACACACACCAAACACACACACACGCATACATACACACACAGACACACACCACACACAGACTCATACACACCACACACACAGACTCATACACACACATGCATTCATACACAAAAAGACACACACACATGCACACACAGACACAAACAAACACCATACACAACACACACTCACAGACACACACCACAAACAGATACACACACAGACTCATACACACACATGCATACATACACAAAAAGACACACACACCAAACACCCAAACACACACATGCACACACAGACACAAACAGACACCACATGCACAGACACACACACAGACACAAACAGACACCATACACACACAACACACACCACACACAGACACACACAAAAACACACACACACACACCTGTGTTGTGGTTGTGCTGAGCTGTAGTGTTGTGTTGTGGTTGTGCTGAGGTTTATGCGAGTGAGGTGATGTAAGACACAGAATGAAGTCAGTTTTCTTCTGGACAATTAGTCTAATTTCTGTAGTCACATGACCTTGTGTGTAACGAAACACATTTCTCATCACATCCTGCATTTCCTCTCAGCTTATCTCATCCCAACCCCATCCATCCACACTAGTACACACACACACACACACACACACAATTCAATTAAGCTATCATAAATCCCGAAATTAGAGAAGGCAGCTATGAAATATGAGATTCTGCATCCATTTGGATCACAGTCTCTCTCTCTCTCTCTCTCTCTCTCTCTCTCCATCCATAAACCGCACAACAAGCCGCGAGCCGTTGTGACATTTTCATTTCACAGTAACTCGTTTTCTCATGTTTCCCAATATTATTACTTTTATTTAATATTATTTTAATTCAATGTTTTCTGTTGATCTGAACACCATCTTTGATCTTTTCACTGTTTGTAAATGTGATGAATTTGGAATAATGATTTTGATGCTAAACTGGTGGCTCTCAGCTTTCACCAATTATTAGCTTCATTAGCCTGAAGTGCAGAAGCTCAGGTGTTAAACTACAGCCCTGATCTCCTTCATGTGGAAAACATCTCCTCCTGGACTGAACTCTTCCTCTCTACAAGAGCAACAGGCAGAAAGATCAAAAATATAAACTTTAATAACTTTAAAAGAGAACAAATACAGAAAAGTTTCATGTGTAAACGCTTCAGGTTTTTGCTCTTTGGCTAAAATCAGAATTTATCAAGATGAAAATGTGAATTTATAAATTAAAAAAAATACCTTTAAAAAATATAAACCTTTATATGTGTGAAGGTCATATGAAGACTTTCCTGTCATCATGTGGTGTAATACACAGTGTTATAATTATTTATAGACTGCATTACACTCTCTGTTATAACAGATACATTCTGGTCTGTTATGAATATTTAACTTGAGCAACAGTTTGAGGGATTCATGAGACAGACGAGTCTGGATTTGATTTCTTCTTTAAATAAATTAGAGCTGAGAGACTTTCAGTCCTCCATCCAAAAATCTCTGTTTTTTTCTTTAACAGATGATTATATTCTGCTCGCTTTTTCATCAGTATTCTAATTGTTACTCCACAACAACAACAAATCTACAAATAAATACAAGACAAGCAGAAACATAGAATTACAGAAAAAAACACTAACTAACTAACTAACAAGCTTCCACTGTTGAGGCCCTTAAACCTCCATGGGTGTGTATCAGAGCTGCTCCAAACACAACCTACTCAGTTGGAATATGAGAAGTAAATATTTTTCTGTAATGTATATATGGCGATAATAAAGGCTTCTATACCCCAATATCAAGTTTTCACTGCAGCTGTAATTCAGCTCAGAGGCAGAAGAGGGTGCTAACACACACAAACACTCACACATTGCTGCTTTAATGAACAAGGACAAAGCCACACGGTTACACTTTCACTTCTCTACATTCAGCGATGTTCTTTATCTGCTGATTAAATCACGTCAGAGTCTTCCTGACATCTCAAAACACTCACTTCTTCATTTTACTGCTGGTAGTGCTAAAGATGCTAATGCTACTGCTAATGATGCAAACAACAACATTGTTCTGTTAAATAACAGTGAAAAAAGTTTTATTTCAGCATGAACCAACCGAGCTGAATGAATCAACCATCATAACATAAAATTATATACTAGCACAGAGTGAACATGAGGCTAGCAAACTGAAATAAACGGAGTGTGACTCATCATATAGCTTATCGCGCAATACATAACGCTCTTTTAGCAGTGAATGAATACGCTGCTAGCTAATAGAACATGCTAATTATTTACTGCAGCTGAGGTTTATTACTGATTTAGTAAAAATTTCAGTCAGGATTATGTTCTGATGGAGCTCTCTCACACACACAGACACACAAACACCCCCCCCCACACACACACACAGACACACAAACACCCCCCCCACACACAGAGACACACAAACACCCCCCCACACACACAGACACACAAACACCCCCCCCACACACACAGACACACAAACACCCCCCCACACACAGAGACACACAAACACCCCCCCACACACACACAGACACACAAACACCCCCCCCACACACACACAGACACACAACCACCCCCCCACACACAGAGACACACAAACACCCCCCCACACACATACACAGACACACAAACACCTCCCCACACACACAGAGACACACAAACACCCCCCCCACACACACAGACAGACACACACACACGCACACACAGACAGTCACACACAGACACAGACAGACACACACAGACACACAGACACACACACAGACAGACACACACAGACACACACAGACACATATACACACGGAAGGAAGATGAAGGTGGTGCTAATTTGTGTTTTGTGCAGAATCCTTTTCTCCCTTTGTCTTCACAGAACTCTTTAGGAGCCTGGTGGGAAATGTTCTCGCCCCAAGCTACGCTTCCTCTTGCTAAACTTCACAACGTGTCTCTAAAAGACCTCAGTCATCTCCCACCACGAGCTGAGACTCCATTAACAGCCCCTGAGGTCAAAGCGCATTAACGCTGAGAAACGTGACTAGCTTCTTATGCTCCAGTTTAAATGCAGAAAAGTGAATAGAAACAGAACAGACTACATGACACAGAGACGATCAATAAATCTACACGATTTCACTTCATCAGGAGTTTATTATTTTCAGGAATGAAAGATTTCTGAAGCCTGATGAAGTTAAAGGGATCCCGATAAAGACATCCAGTTAAAGAGATCCCGAAAAAGAGATCCAGTTAAAGAGATCCAGTTAAAGAGATCCAGATAAAGAGATCCACTTAAAGAGACCCAGATAAAGAGATCCAGTTAAAGAGATCCAGTTAAAGAAATCCAGATAAAGAGATCCAGTTAAAGAGACCCAGATAAAGAGATCCCGATAAAGAGATCCAGTTAAAGAGATTCAGTTAAAGAGATCCAGTTAAGGAGATCCCGATAAAGAGATCCAGTTAAAGAGATCCCGATAAAGAGATCCAGTTAAAGAGATCCAGTTAAAGAGATCCCGATAAAGAGATCCAGTTAAAGAGATCCCGATAAAGAGATCCAGTTAAAGAGATCCAGATAAAGAGATCCAGTTAAAGATATCCAGATAAAGAGATCCAGTTAAATCAGGATCCAATTTTTTTTTGGTGCCTCTGATGCATTTGTGATCTGTTATAAATGTGTAATAAATGTGTTAAAAAAGTGTTATAAATGTGTTATAAATGTGTTATAAATGTGTTATAACTCCTATCCCCTGCTCACTACACAGTATGTAACTCCTGTGGTGTTAAGACTAACAGCAGTGTTTTAAACATCACTGTAATCTAAGAGATATAAATCAGTCATAAATCATAAATCACTTTGATCAGAGATTTAAAAGAAATCCAACTTTACTTTTAGAAATAAAATCTTAGTCTTACTTTTAGCTTTTCATTCAATCTCTCAGTGAAGATTAAAAGTTTAAATAACATCCAGTAAAAAACAGAGTGATTTAAAAACAGGTAGAATTTCAACCTGGGGTCTGTTTGAGCTCTTAGAGTCTCTGAATTTCAGTAAACTTAATGAAAGTTACAGCTTTGGTCCATGATACAGAAACGTCTTCTCACGTGAAAACGTCACTACATCATGATTCTATTCATCCGTTCCTCATCAGTGGAGCTTGTGCAGTGGAGGAGCTGTTACTATGGAAACGATTACATATTGGAGCGAGCATATTAATATGCTGCAGTTTGTTCTTCTGACTAATCAGAATTCAACAAATGGTGCTGGACCAAAGCCAGGAGGTTCGTGAGGGACCTCAGCCATCCCAACAAATGACTCTTTTCTCTGTTACAGTTGGGAAAACATTTCCGTTTTCCTGAAGGCAAATACAGAGAGGATGAGGAGGAGCTTCTTCCCACAGTCCATCCGAGTCCTCAACCAACAGTACACCTAGAACTAGGTCTCTATAGAGTCACTGCGATGAGGCAAACCATGTGAGGATCCTGAGGCATCTAGAGATCAGTTCCAGTTGGACTCCACTTCATGAAGTATTCAGACATTTGAAGAGGAGATGCTAACTCCACGTGGTCTCTGAGAACAACAATCTCCTCATCAATGCACAAGTATCAGACTGTAGAAAGGACATTATTCCTAATAACACTCTCTGGTGTTTATAACAGTTTATAATCACTCCCTCCAGTGTCACCCAATTGAGGATGAGGTTCACTTTTGAGTCTGGTTCCTCTCTGGTTTCTTCTTCTTCCATCTAAGGGAGTTTTTCCTCCCCACCGTCACCTCAGGCTTGTTCATTGGGAAAAATTACAAACACATTGAATATGTCTGATATTAATCCTAAACATTTGTATCATATTTCTTATGTTCCGTGAAGCTGCTTTGAGACAATGTCCATGTTAAATGTGCTGTGCAAATAAATTTGAATTGAATTGAATTGAATCATTACTCACACGTGACACTACTACCTCAGACGGACCTTTTTGCACACTGCACACATCACTGTTGGACTCGCACTGGTCACTATACACTATTTTACTGTGAACACTATCATGTATATACCTCATATAGAATATAGTATATAATACAGCCAGTAATACAGTATATATAACATACTAATCTGTATTCCATCCCATTCATTGCTAATTGTACAGATCATTTTTTATTTATTTATTTATTTATTTATTTATTTATTTATTTATTTATTTTTATCCTTATTGTATCTTACAGATCTATGTTTCTATTTCTTTCTTTTATTTTTCTACTTATCTTTATTGCACCTAAACTTTTATTTTTATTTACTTCTAGTATAAGGAACAGTGTTTTTAGAAATCTTAATGGATTAAAGTCTGCACGCTTGGCTTCAGTGCCATCAGAAGATCTTTATTATTAATCAGAAGCTGTTCATGATTAGAATTATAATCACAGAGTCCAGAAAACAGTCTCACTTCCACAGATGTCTATTGCTTCAGGAAGATGTGACAGGAAGTGCAGTGGAACGCAGTAGCTCTATTTCCTGTGTGGGTTTTAATGTCAGTTTGATTTAAAGAGGTGAAGGCTGTGTACTGAAGAGCTGGAGTCACTGATGTGTTCTGGCTCCTGTTGCGTTCCTCCTGTTCTGAGCCCTCAATGTGTGGAGAATAAAAATAAACAGAATCGTATTTATATAAATAAAACATTTATTTGTACATTGATTGAGCAAAAGATCCTGATCTTCACCTTCCTCTTCCTCTCCTCTCCTTTAATCTCCTCACAGTACTGATTTATAATCACATCAAACACAACCAAAACATCTGCAGGTTTTGAATGAACCAAAACATTCATTCATTCAGACATTCAGTCTCTGTTAATCTCTCTAACACACCTTCTGCTCTAATCCCAGCATCAACATCAACAGTGTTTAATTCTTTACACCAACATTTTCTCCCCAACATTATGCAGATTCTCTGACTGAGTACAAATGACAGGAGTGTGTGTCTGTGTGTGTCTGTGTGTTTGTGTGTGTGTCTGATCTCCTCACAGACAGTTAATGATCACATCTCAGAATAAATTCCCATCGTCTCGTCTCCACAGTGTTAGATCTTTCACAGCAACATGATAAAAGCTAGCGCTACACCATCACAGAAGAAGAATTTATTGATTATATCAACAATTATACTGACCTGACTACACTACACTTTAATACACACACACACACACATACACACACACACACACACACACACACACACACACACACACTGTCATTATTCACTTGTGTGCTAAAAGCTAATGTTAAGTGAACAGGGCATTCACAGTATTTTTACAGTGTGTGTGTGTGTGTGCATGCTAAAAGGCTAATGCTACAATAAATCAGTGAGCAGTGTGTGTTCAGTCAGGGTTAAAGGTCAAATGCTGACCTACACCGAGAACGTTTATTAAAAATCAATCACAGTGACCTTTAAACTGAGATCATCACCCACAGCACACCTTTATCTGTCTGTCTGCTCATCCATCTGTTTTTCCATCTGTATGTCTATGTATCTATGTGTGTGTCTGTGTGTGTCTGTGTGTATGTGTGTGTCTGTGTGTGTATGTATATGTCTGTGTGTGTATGTGTGTGTCTGTGTGTATATGTGTGTATGTGTGTGTCTGTGTGTATGTATGTGTCTGTGTGTGTCTGTGTGTGTATGTGTGTCTGTGTGTATGTGTGTGTCTGTGTGTATGTTTGTGTCTGTGTGTGTATGTGTGTGTATGTGTGTGTCTGTGGGTGTATGTGTGTATGTGTGTGTCTGTGTGTGTATGTTTGTGTCTGTGTGTATGTGTGTCTCTGTGTGTGTCTGTGTGTATGTATGTGTCTTTGTGTGTCTGTGTATGTCTGTGTGTATGTGTATGTCTGTGTGTGTATGTGTGTCTGTGTGTATGTTTTGTGTCTGTGTGTATGTGTGTGTCTATGTGTCTGTGTGTATGTGTATGTATGTGTGTGTATGTGTATATGTGTGTGTCTGTGTGCGTATGTGTGTGTCTATGTGTGTATGTATGTGTCTGTGTGTGTCTGTGTGTGTATGTGTGTGTCTGTGTGTGTATGTATGTGTCTGTGTGTGTCTGTGTGTGTACAGTATGTGTGTGTATGTGTGTATGTGTGTCTGTGTGTGTTTGTGTGTATGTATGTGTCTGTGTGTGTATCTGTGTATGTGTGTGTCTGTGTGTGTATGTTTGTGTCTGTGTGTGTATGTGTGTGTATATGTGTATGTGTGTATGTGTGTGTCTGTGTGTATGTATGTGTCCTTGTGTGTATGTGTGTGCATGTGTGTATGTGTGTGTCTGTGTGTGTCTGTGTGTGTTTGTGTGTGTATGTGTGTATGTGTGTGTATGTGTGTATGTGTGTGTATGTGTGTGTCTGTGTGTGTATGTATGTGTCTGTGTGTGTCTGTGTGTGTACAGTATGTGTGTGTATGTGTGTCTGTGTGTGTTTGTGTGTATGTATGTGTCTGTGTGTGTATCTGTGTATGTGTGTGTCTGTGTGTGTATGTTTGTGTCTGTGTGTGTATGTGTGTGTCTGTGTGTATGTATGTGTCCTTGTGTGTCTGTGTGTATGTGTGTATGTGTGTGTATGTGTGTATGTGTGTATGTGTGTGTCTGTGTGTGTATGTATGTGTCTGTGTGTGTCTGTGTGTGTACAGTATGTGTGTGTATGTGTGTATGTGTGTCTGTGTGTGTTTGTGTGTATGTATGTGTATGTGTGTGTATGTGTGTATGTGTGTGTCTGTGTGTGTCTGTGTGTGTTTGTGTGTGTATGTGTGTGTGTGTGTATGTGTGTGTGTGTGTATGTGTGTGTTTGTGTGTGTCTGTGTGTGTTTGTGTGTATGTGTGTGTTTGTGTGTGTATGTGTGTGTATGTGTGTGTCTGTGTGTGTCTGTGTGTGTTTGTGTGTGTTCAAAGAGTTAGTTTGAAGCTCTTTACCTAAATAAAGGCTATTTATTTGCTAAGTGTCTCTGACACACGAAGCTCCTCAGAGTTCTTCTGCTGCTTATTGTTCCCCGTCTGCTGCTCCGTCGTTTACACACCAGCGTTTTCTTTATTGCTAATTAGCGTTATTGTGGCAGCAGCGGTCCGTTCCATTAGCGCTCTGTTCCCTCTCTCCTTTTAATGGAGCGGGCTAGTGAGCTCGGCTCGGCCAATTAGCTTTCATTTAGTGACATACTGCAAATGCCACAGCAAGACTGACTGACCCTGGGCTTTGACTCAAACACACCCCCGCACCTTGTTACACTTGGTACAGTCCAATAAACCCTTCCTATGCCCAGCTTTCTGCCCGGTTTCCGGAGCAACCAGTGAGGTCAACGCTGCCTGTCTGACCCGTCTAATGTGGCTGTAATCAAATGAGAAAAATAGTCAATTATGAATAATGGAGAGAGCTGCCTCGGCCGAGTCAGGGCACAGAGAAAAATATTGATATTGGACCTTTCTTTATTTAAGAGAATATGTGCAATAAATCTGACAAACTTTATTTGGAGCTGTTTGTTTAAAGCTGGAAAGAAAATACAACTGAGAAAAAATCTCCAGATTTAATGAGTTTCAGATCTTTGGAGCTGAAAAACAAAAAGGCCACTTTTCTACTTTAAGGTGTTAAACTTTCTGCTTTAACAGAGCGACTCGGTTAAAAATATAATCCCAACAGTGTGGATTGGAATAACTTTTCTTTTACTGGTGTCATTTTTTTTTCTTAACAATCTGTAAAAAAATTTCTGTCTATCAGAAGCTCTGACAACAACGCAGGTTTCTGTGATTGTTTCCATAGTAACAGCTCATTTACAGGGATGTGGACAGTGAGAGAAAATAAAGAGAGACAGGTGAGAGAGAGAGAGAATAAAGAGAGACAGGTGAGAAAGAGAGAATAAAGAGAGACAGGTGAGAGAGAGAGAGAATAAAGAGAGACAGGTGAGAGAGAGAAAATAAAGAGAGACAGGTAAGAGAGAGAGAATAAAGAGAGACAGGTAAGAGAGAGAGAATAAAGAGAGACAGGTGAGAGAGAGAGAATAAAGAGAGACAGGTAAGAGAGAGAGAATAAAGAGAGACAGGTGAGAGAGAGAGAATAAAGAGAGACAGGTAAGAGAGAGAGAATAAAGAGAGACAGGTAAGAGAGAGAGAATAAAGAGAGACAGGTGAGAGAGAGAGAATAAAGAGAGACAGGTAAGAGAGAGAGAATAAAGAGAGACAGGTAAGAGAGACACTGTTTATAGCTGCTATAACAGATGAAATGACAGGAACTAACTCACTTACATTACATTACACTTACATTATTACATCACAGTAATGTGAGATAAATAAAACATCAGTTAGAAAAAAATCCTAAACTTCTGGTGGTAACACACACACACACACACACACACACACACACACACACACACACACACACATACACACACACACACACACTTTTTACTTTAAAAAATTACTTAATCAGGTGCCAATACATATGGCTTCATGATGACCCTCTTTTTCCCCAGTGACCCCCAGTCGTCTGCAGTGAGATTTTCTCAGAGTATGTACTTTAGTTGATTTTTCTCCTGAACACAGTGTTAAGTTTCTCCGTCACACACCACAGTCTGTTCCACACTGAACTTTCCCCATTTCTGCTGAAAATCAGGTGTTTAGCGTTGACTTGATGCCTAATGTGGTGTCAACAATTCCCACATAAACAGATCATTTTACGCCAAATCGGACTCAAAACAAGCACGAACGCAATTAAGCCGATTTAATCTCTTCTCTTAATCATTCATTTGTGGCACTTTGCTTTGTTTTTTTGTAAAAAAAAAATGGATTTTTAATGCGAGTGTTTAAAATTGGAGCGTTAGATGCGCCTGAGAGATCATTGTGGAGCTTCACGCTTAAACCGCCTCCTGTTAATAAACTGGCTTTTATCTTCTGGGGATTTGGAGACGAATGTCACACACCGTCACCATCCTGCTGTCTGTTTCTCCTCACATTAATACCAATAAAACACTCATTTCCAGCCGTGATGCAGCGTTAAATGAGCCCATGTTCACGCTGTGTTTGTATCTTGTTAAGTTTAAGATGAAGAAGATAAACTGAGCTTCAACATAAATAAACCTTCATTAATATTCAGCTGTTAAATGCAGTTTATGTTCACTGATTCAGACTCGGACTGATTCGGACTCGGACTGATTCAGACTCGGACTGATTCAGACTCGGACTGATCGAGCAATAACATTAAAGTAAGAAAGGATTTAAAAATGAAAAATAAAAGACTAACATGATGATATATGAATCTCTCTCTCTCTATTGGTCTGTCTCTCTCTCTATTGGTCTGTCTCTCTCTCTCTCTCTCTCTCTCTATTGGTCTCTCTCTCTCTCTCTCTCTCTCTCTCTCTCTCTCTCTCTCTCTATTTGTCTCTCTCTCTCTCTATTGGTCTGTCTCTCTCTCTCTCTCTCTCTCTCTATTGGTCTCTCTCTCTCTCTCTCTCTCTCTCTCTCTCTCTCTCTCTCTCTCTCTATTGGTCTCTCTCTCTCTCTCTCTCTCTCTCTCTCTCTCTCTCTCTCTCTGTCTCTATTGGTCTCTCTCTCTCTCTCTCTCTCTCTCTCTCTCTGTCTCTATTGGTCTGTCTCTCTCTCTCTCTCTCTCTCTCTCTCTCTCTCTCTCTCTATTGGTCTCTCTCTCTCTCTCTCTCTCTCTCTCTCTCTCTCTCTCTCTCTCTGTCTCTATTGGTCTGTCTCTCTCTCTCTCTCTCTCTCTCTCTCTCTCTCTCTCTCTCTCTCTCTCTCTCTCTGTCTCTCTCTCTCTCTCTCTGTCTCATTTTTTATGATGGAGAAGAATGATGGAGTCCCTTTTGAGAAACATTCTTATATTTGTGCTATTTTTTGATAAATGATGAAATACAATTTTTCAGTAGTGGACTCAGACTTTCTATGACCCATCTGTATCATCATCCTCATCCTCATCATCATCCTCATCCTCATCATCATCATCATCATTATGAAGAGCGCTTCCTGGTGTAATCTCATCATTGTCTGTCATTATAAACTCATTCTCTAGTATTTCAATGTGGCTTTTGATTCAGTGAAGGATCTGTTCTGGCTCTCCAAGACCAGATGCATGGCCTAGGGCACTTCACTCCGGCTCTGTCCCTTGTTACCCCAGCGTGGTGGAACAGGAAGTACAGCCTGCATGCTGAGGGCTGAAAGGCCTGTATTGATCATAGAATGATGGGGTAAAAGGTCACAGATGTGCCTTGGAGGCAGGAATCCCTGGGCTCTCTCTCTCTCTCTCTCTCTCTCTCTCTCTCTCTCTCTTTCTCTGACTGTACTGCCCGTTAAAGCCCTGAGGATCTTTATCTGCCTCAGTGTATGTGATTCTTTTCATTCTGCTCCTCATTCCAGTGCCGAGCTGTGGCTTCTGTCAGCCTCCAGATTCTTTGATTCTTCTCCAACTGGTGGATGAAAGTGTTGAAGGTTGCCAAGTCCTTCTAAAATAGTCACTTACTAAAAGTAAGTGAAATATAAAAACCCCTGGGTGCAGACGGTGGCCTGTTGAATTGGTCTTTAGAATGTCTGAACTTATTAAATGCACTCCATACTAAGTGTGTTAACATAAAGACTGGAAGCTGTATTATAGGTCGCCTCCTGGTCACCATATAGAGAGTGAGAAAATAATTCATCTTACAGAATTCTGTACAGAATGTGTTCGGATTTGACATACAAAGGATTTGAATGAAAGTCTGCTGTGTTTGCGTTGAAATCTTCATCTGCAGATCAGTTCCATGTCAACACTGAAAAGTCTAATGTGTCATTCTTTGATATATAAATAAAGAATAATCAGAACTAGAGATTCATATTTATTCCTTCTGAAATAAAGGCATCAGAAGAGCAAAGAGAAGAAACGGAGCTAAACACAGTAAAATCACGCAGTGCCGTGTGCTCACTCTTCTCTCAGACGTGTCAATAGAGATAAATCATTTCCTCCAGACCTTGTATTTATTCTTTCATTCAGCTGCTGCCATGTTGGAAACACACACAGTGGAAAACGTCTCTGCTTTCACATGCGTACAAAACGTCTGCTGAAAAGCTTCTTTCACTCCACTGACGTTTATGTTATCAGTCATCACCGCGCTCGATCCTGCTCCCTGATACGAGCACAAACATTTACCCTGCGAGGCGACACTGGCTTTATGTAGCGGAGAAAAGGCTTGCAAATAAAAACTCTTCTAAAAGAACGCTTCCTAAAAAAGAAGGCTGCATGTTTTCCTTTTTTATTCACAGAATAAAACACACATAAAGCAAGAGATTGAATCTTACCGTGTTTATTTTTACACGTTCTCCCCGGATATTCACTGAGGAGTAAGATCTTATGAAACGGAGTTTTTCTTCCTGTCTATAAAAGATTGTGCTGCAGGAAAGAGGTCTAATGAAAGGAAATGGAAATGTGGAGAAATGTCTGCTTTTGTTCTGAAAATGTTTTGTACAGATGAAATAGAGTGAGTTTAAAATCCGGTCTTTCTCTGAGCTGAATGGTTAGTGATGAAGCTCTAACACAGTACAGAGTTGATCTGCTTATGGTTCAGAAGGTTATGAGTTCAAATCCCAGGAATGAAACATGGCTTACAAATCAGAATATAATTATTTAATTAATCAAATAAATAAATAAATAATGTAAATATATAAATTGTCTTATGCAGTGTTTATAGGGTATCGTTATATAGTGTGTGTTGTGTTGTGTTTACTTTGGTGTTGTATAACATCCAATCTCTAAATTTAACTTTGGAATTATCATTTAAATGTCAACTGGATATTGTTGCTGTTTCCTTTTATATAACTTAAAAAGAATAATAATTTTTGGAATATTTAGTATTAAGTTACACTCTGTATGTATTCAGTGTTTATCTCATGTTCTACCTTATAATCTGGCTGCGTCACACATGTTTTTGTGTGTGTGCATGTGTGTGTGGATGTGTGTGTTTCTGTGTGTGTGTTTCTGTGTGTGTGTGTGCATGTGTGTGTGTTTTTGTGTCTTCATGTGTGTGTTTCTGTGTGTGTGTGTGTGTGCATGTGTGTGTGTTTTTGTGTGTGTGTGTTTTTGTGTCTTCATGTGTGTGTTTCTGTGTGTGTGTGTGTGTGTGTGTACATATGTGTGTGTTTTTGTGTCTTAATGTGTGTCTTTCTGTGTGTGTGTGTGCATGTGTGTGTGTTTTTGTGTCTTCATGTGTGTTTCTGTGTGTGTGTGCGTGCGTGTGTGTTTTTGTGTGTGTGTGTGTGTGTGTGTGTGTGTGTGTGTGCGTGTGTGTGTGTGCGTGT
>NC_083472.1:25751468-25763968 GCF_030014155.1 Tachysurus vachellii
TTTGTGTCTTTATAAACTCTTTAATATCTTCTGCACTGTACACAACACTTAATTGTTCCTCCTGACATGGACTTTTCACTCTCTGACTCTATTTCTTCTATCTTTGTTTCTTTTGTTGCTGGTCCTCAGGGGGAACGACCCCACACAGAGAAAGCTCTTTGGTTAATATCTCCTCAGGAATAAAAGGAGGGACATTAGACAGCAGAACCTGTTTATTTGGGGAACTGAGGAGCAGTGGGGTATAAAGTACTAGAAAGCAACACTTGAGTAAAAGTACAAGTATCGTACAATAAAAAGACTTTGGTAGAAGTGAAAGTTACCTTTTAGAATATTACTCAAGTAAAAGTCTTAAAGTATCTGATATTTACTGTACTTAAGTATCAAAAGTCATTTTATGATATTTAATGTACTTAAGTATTTGAAGTAAAAGTAAAAAGTAAAATTTCAGTGATTTTCAGTAGACATAAGATCAGGGGCAGTTCTAGGGTCTCATCTTTAGGGGGTTTTAGTCCTCAGTGAGAATTTAAAACAAGAAGAGTTTTATATTATATATTATATGACTACACAGTAAGCCAAAAGTTATGGGATTATTAAATGACAAAAGTGGACACCAAAATTTTATGCATGATGTAATGATGTCAGTCTTGAATCAGATCAGTTCATGTGTGTGTACATTCTCTACAAACAGTGTGTCCAATGAATGCAGTCATTAATAAGCTAATATTCACAAAGACCAAATCAATAAATGTTATTTTTATTTAGTATTGAATGGATTGTTTGCATTAATATTTTCTTTGTGCTACAACTCTGGTAATAAGAATAGTGACATTTCACTACTTTTGGTTGCCTCTTTGTGGCTTTCCGCCGATTAACGTTATAGATAAACACCTCCAGCTCTGACTGCGCGTGCACGCTGCGCCTCCAGCTCTGACTGCGCGTGCACGCTGCGCCTCCAGCTCTGACTGCGCGTGCACGCTGCGCCTCCAGCTCTGACTGCGCGTGCACGCTGCGCCTCCAGCTCTGACTGCGCGTGCACGCTGCGCCTCCAGCTCTGACTGCGCGTGCACGCTGCACCTCCAGCTCTGACTGCGCGTGCACGCTGCGCGTCCCTGTGCTTCTCCGTACAGCGTGTGGAGCGTAATGTAATCTAGGAGCAGTGATTCACCAAACCTCCATTATTACAGTCACACACATTTCTTCTGATTTTATTTTGTAGTAACGAGTAACGAAGATGTTTAGTGGAAATATAACGGAGTAAAAGTGGACATTTTATCTGGGAAATGTAGTGGAGTAAAAGTGAAAGTTGACATAAATTTAAATAGCGAAGTAAAGTACAGATACGTGACATTTCTACTTAAGTACAGTAACGAAGTATTTGTACTCCGTTACATTACAACACTGCTGAGAAGAGAAACCACTTTAAGTTTGTTATTCACTACGATGCCTTTCTGACTCAGTTTGTGAACTTTTTCAACATCATTCAAAAAAGTCACAATGGCACTGTTCATACGGGAGGCAGAGACAATGTTCTCGTGTCCCACCATGAACTGGTCCTCCATCTCTAATAAAAAACAACTTTGTGGACTTTAGTCTTGATCTGGATGCTACTACAATTTTCCCCTCAACCACTGTTGAGATTTAGGTATCATGTTCGACCCCTCACTATAATTTGATGCCCATATTCGCAAAACGTCTTTTTTTCATTTACAACACATTGTCAAACTGCGACCTTTTATCTGCAGAAATGATGCCGAAACATTAGTACATGCTCTGATTACGTCCCGTCTCGATTACTGCAGTTCACTCACAAATCAGCTCACTGTATCTCACGTTTACAGTACATACAAAACTCGGCTGCCAGAATGTTAACCTCCAATAAAAAATCTGCCCACATCAACCCTATATTATTTGATCTTCACTGGCTGCCAGTCTCATCTCGCATAAAATATAAAATCATACTGCTCACTTATAAGGCACTAAATCCCCACCCCCACCCCACCCCCACCCCACCCCCAAAATCAAGGCTTAAGACCTTTTCGACCTTCACTATCAGTAAATGCATATGTATTAGGAGTCCTTAATTTTTCTGTAATGTGGTGTATGTATCGTGTACTATGTAGAGTCTTATCTCTTGTACTGTATGTTTTTGTGTATAGTCCTGTCTTCTGTTATTATCTCATGCAGCTGCATGTGATCCTTCGTCCTGGGCAAATGTCCGACGAATATGTATATGTATGTTACACTATACTGTACCTTGTAAAGCGTCCTTGAGCTTGGGAAAGGCACTATATAAATTAAACATATTATTATTATTATTATTATTACTGACTGCTAAAACACACACACACAGAGACACACACATACACACACACACACATACACACACATACGCACACACACACATATACACACATACCCATACCCATACACACACAAACACATTTTTCTTTTCATCCTCCACTTCAGTGTGCTTGTGCTAATAAATCCTGGCCAAAGTGACAGTAATGAGAGTATTTATGATTGTGCAGATCCCAACGGTGTCAATTACACAACATCTAAACAAAAGAGGCCCAATTAAGTTCTGTCATAAATCTTTTGCCTTGTTTGTGTTATGAAGGGAAAGAGATGCGATGTGACCCCTGAGACGGAGCACAGGACTGAGACAGAAAGAAAGAGAGAACAAACACAACCAACTGGAAATGCAAAAGTTCTTCTTTTAATTTGGAGGATCTATAAGTTCTAATGACAGTGGGAGGGGCTTTTTAAATGGGCGTGTCTGAGTGAGAGAGAGGGGTGTGTCGGACAGATGAGCATGTGATTGATGGCTAGCTAGCGGCTAGTTATTTGAGTGTTCTTTTTCAGTGTTAAACCAGACAGTACAGCTGCAGTGCATTGTGGGTAATTACTAGATTACTAATTAATGGTGTTTGTCATTATAACTGTCGAGTGTCCCTCAGCTCTGACCTTAAAATCTTGCTAATGCTAATCGGTGTGTTTTTCCTGGAGGTTGCTGGATGCTGTGAGATGTTGTCATCTTTCAGTCAAGCGATACGCTGCTCTTTAGCAAGTAGCTGTGCACGTTATAAGCAGCACAGTGCAGTGAAATCTGTCAGACTGCTGAAGCCTGTCAGTGTTCGTGGCCATGAGGAATGTGAGTAATACCGCAGGTTTATAAATAGCGCCTCTGGAGCCAAGCAGCTCTAGAACGGCAACGGAGCTGGACTGAATCCCAGAATCCGCTAACGACTCGAGTAGTGCTTGATTTTTTCTGGAGGAGTCCACAGGGATGCTAACGGCTAACTGCGACCCAAAATCTCACCAATGTCTGACTGGCAGTGATGGAATGGTTGATGTGCGCACACACACACACACACACACACACACACACGTTCTCTCTCTGTGTTCCTGATGACTTTTCCTCCAAATCCTCATCACATCAGCGAGGCAGAACCCGGCCGCAGCTCCGGCGACTCAGAGGAGTGACTGTGTGCTTCAGAGACGCTGCTGAAAGCTTTATTTTCTCTTCAAGTGTGTTTTTTTAGTAATATAGATGTGTGTAGCTACACACACAGTGTTTGGAGACTAAGACAGAAACAAACACTGTATGAAGTTTCTTGTCATGAGATTACGGTTTAAAATATCTAGATGATTATTAACTCTATTTCTGAAGCCTCCCTGGTTTCAGCTCAATGTTGTCCTGCACTCGGAGCTCAGAGATCTGTCTTCAGTCTGGAATTAATCATCTGAACAGAGACAACTGAGATAAAAATGAATAAAAACATATTTAATCATCATCATTTGATCAGAAACTGAGGATAAGTACAGAAGTGTTTAGCAGTACAACAAGTTTTATAAAAAAAAATAAAAATAAAAAAAGAGAGAGAAACTGATGGAAATTTATTCCATTAGTGAATTAAATGTGATTAATGTCAGTGATAAGTGAAGATGCAGCAGTGACATGATGAGAAGAGACAGACAGAAAAGAGAGAAGATGAAACTCTAGTATTTTAGTGTATATGTATAAGGATATATTAATGTTAACTGTTGTAGATCAGAATATAAACCTGACTGAAATACAAAGATGTTAAAGCTGTAGATGTAAAAAGCTTCTCGTGAGATGGTTAGTGTGTCTCCCTGCAGTGAGGACGTTAAAGTCCTGTCTGTGATGAAGCTCTGCAGTGAGGATGTGAAACTTTATAAAGCTCTTAAATGAATAAATCTCTCAGATGTGCAGCACAGAGGCCACGCAAAGCACCACAGATAATCCTCTAACAGTAAAGAGACAGAGCTTTGTGTACATTTCTGTTAAATACAGAGTGCCATCGTTACAGTTCATAAATCACACAAATGTCTTCATCATTAAAACAGAATGAAATCTGTAAATAATTATCATTCTCAATATGCATCAATAATTACTGAACAGCTGAAATAAAGGAGTTCTACACATATCACATTAGTATTATCTGCCATCATCTTCATCCTCCTCCTTATCATCATCATCATCATCCACATAGAGTCAGTATGTACTGTAGAGAGCTGAATATTTCATTTATTCTTCACACTTTAAATACAATAATAATATACAATGGCATGGATTAATAACAAGTGTGCAGCTACAACACTAAACTAAACCTACCTACATGAGGACATGATCAGTGAAGAACAAGTGAAGAACAAGAAGGTTTAGAATCTGTTTTTCTGAACCTCGGCCAAACCGCACTTGACTTTTTCAGCTGAACTTCAGCACCGTTTCTGGATGAGCTTCACATTAATATGTCCCAATTTAATAATGATCGACGTTCTCACAGACACAATAAAAATACGATTAATCATACAGCTGGAGCGTGACGTTCCTCTAGACACCGAAGACAGTAAAAGGCGTCATGAAGAAGACATGAAGCTTTTTATTCTGCCGGAACAACATCACAGTGTTGTCTCACATCCACATTAAAATGATCTGTAGCTCTGAATATTGGGGGAAAGTGGACAGAAAAACAGAGAGCAGTGATTCTGAACACCAGGAGCCATAAAAAAACAGCAGAGGAAAAGAAACAGAGAACTTTTGTGTTTTCTCTCTGAGCTCAGTTTAAAGTGAACTGATGAGATGGTGGACGTCCTTCACAAACCGTCAGAACATCAGCTCATGAGGATTTATGGAGAAAAAGTCTCATTATTTCACAGGTTAGAGATTTTACACTCCTCTGTTTGCTTTATTTAAATACTTCAAAATCCACATCAGATTCATTACAGCTCACTTCAACACACACACACACACACACACACACATAGAGCTTAGACATAATTACTGACTTCAGCTTTAATCACAAGTTATGTGAGAGTCACAGACATGGGGCAGAGTTTATGTAAAACAGGGCGTGTCTCACCGGATTGTGATGTTGATGCAGTGTTAATTACAACACCGTTGAGCACTAAATCACTAAACAGAGGAATTAGTTTATTAATCTGACTCCAATTAGTGAATTAATAATGTAATAAAATCTCCTTCACATCGTCACCATGTAAGCTTAAATATTTAAACTAAAGACTCAATGTTGAGTTCACACTGTGTAGTGTTGAGTTCACACTGTGTAGTGTTGAGTACACACTGTAGTGTTGAGTTCACACTGTGTAGTGTTGAGTTCACACTGTGTAGTGTTGAGTACACACTGTGTAGTGTTGAGTTCACACTGTGTAGTGTTGAGGTCACACTGTAGTGTTGAGGTCACACTGTGTAGTGTTGAGTTCACACTGTGTAGTGTTGAGTTCACGCTGTGTAGTGTTGAGTTCACGCTGTGTAGTGTTGAGTTCACGCTGTGTAGTGTTGAGTACACACTGTGTAGTGTTGAGTTTACACTGTGTAGTGTTGAGGTCACACTGTAGTGTTGAGTTCACACTGTATAGTGTTGAGGTCACACTGTGTAGTGTTGAGGTCACACTGTATATTGTTGAGGTCACACTGTATAGTGTTGAGGTCACACTGTGTAGTGTTGAGATCACACTGTGTAGTGTTGAGGTCACACTGTATATTGTTGAGGTCACACTGTATAGTGTTGAGGTCACACTGTATAGTGTTGAGGTCACACTGTATATTGTTGAGGTCACACTGTATAGTGTTGAGGTCACACTGTGTAGTGTTGAGGTCACACTGTATATTGTTGAGGTCACACTGTATATTGTTGAGGTCACACTGTATAGTGTTGAGGTCACACTGTATAGTGTTGAGGTCACACTGTATATTGTTGAGGTCACACTGTATAGTGTTGAGGTCACACTGTATATTGTTGAGGTCACACTGTATAGTGTTGAGGTCACACTGTATATTGTTGAGGTCACACTGTGTAGTGTTGAGGTCACACTGTGTAGTGTTGAGGTCACACTGTATATTGTTGAGGTCACACTGTATATTGTTGAGGTCACACTGTATAGTGTTGAGGTCACACTGTATAGTGTTGAGGTCACACTGTATATTGTTGAGGTCACACTGTATAGTGTTGAGGTCACACTGTATAGTGTTTTGGTCACACTGTATATTGTTGAGGTCACATTGTATAGTGTTGAGGTCACACTGTATAGTGTTGAGGTCACACTGTGTAGTGTTGAGGTCACACTGTATAGTGTTGAGGGCACACTGTATAGTGTTGAGGTCACACTGTATATTGTTGAGGTCACACTGTATAGTGTTGAGGTCACACTGTATAGTGTTGAGGTCACACTGTATAGTGTTGAGGTCACACTGTAGTGTTGAGGTCACACTGTATAGTGTTTAGGTCACACTGTATATTGTTGAGGTCACACTGTATAGTGTTGAGGTCACACTGTATAGTGTTGAGGTCACACTGTATAGTGTTGAGGTCACACTGTATATTGTTGAGGTCACACTGTATACTGTTGAGGTCACACTGTATAGTGTTGAGGTCACACTGTATATTGTTGAGGTCACACTGTATAGTGTTGAGGTCACACTGTATATTGTTGAGGTCACACTGTATAGTGTTGAGGTCACACTGTATATTGTTGAGGTCACACTGTATAGTGTTGAGGTCACACTGTATATTGTTGAGGTCACACTGTATAGTGTTGAGGTCACACTGTATATTGTTGAGGTCACACTGTATAGTGTTGAGGTCACACTGTATATTGTTGAGGTCACACTGTATAGTGTTGAGGTCACACTGTATATTGTTGAGGTCACACTGTATAGTGTTGAGGTCACACTGTATAGTGTTGAGGTCACACTGTATAGTGTTGAGGTCACACTGTATAGTGTTGAGGTCACACTGTATAGTGTTGAGGTCACACTGTATAGTGTTGAGGTCACACTGTATAGTGTTGAGGTCACACTGTATAGTGTTGAGGTCACACTGTATATTGTTGAGGTCACACTGTATAGTGTTGAGGTCACACTGTATATTGTTGAGGTCACACTGTATAGTGTTGAGGTCACACTGTATATTGTTGAGGTCACACTGTATAGTGTTGAGGTCACACTGTATAGTGTTGAGGTCACACTGTATAGTGTTGAGGTCACACTGTATATTGTTGAGGTCACACTGTATAGTGTTGAGGTCACACTGTATAGTGTTGAGGTCACACTGTATAGTGTTGAGGTCACACTGTATAGTGTTGAGGTCACACTGTATAGTGTTGAGGTCACACTGTATAGTGTTGAGGTCACACTGTATAGTGTTGAGGTCACACTGTATAGTGTTGAGGTCACACTGTATAGTGTTGAGGTCACACTGTATAGTGTTGAGGTCACACTGTAGTGTTGAGGTCACACTGTATAGTGTTTAGGTCACACTGTATATTGTTGAGGTCACACTGTATAGTGTTGAGGTCACACTGTATAGTGTTGAGGTCACACTGTATAGTGTTGAGGTCACACTGTATAGTGTTGAGGTCACACTGTATAGTGTTGAGGTCACACTGTATAGTGTTGAGGTCACACTGTATAGTGTTGAGGTCACACTGTATAGTGTTGAGGTCACACTGTATAGTGTTGAGGTCACACTGTATATTGTTGAGGTCACACTGTATAGTGTTGAGGTCACACTGTATATTGTTGAGGTCACACTGTATAGTGTTGAGGTCACACTGTATATTGTTGAGGTCACACTGTATAGTGTTGAGGTCACACTGTATATTGTTGAGGTCACACTGTATAGTGTTGAGGTCACACTGTATAGTGTTGAGGTCACACTGTATAGTGTTGAGGTCACACTGTATATTGTTGAGGTCACACTGTATAGTGTTGAGGTCACACTGTGCTCAGTATTTGATGATTTCCTCAGAGCACCTGATGAGATCAGTGAGACTTAATGAGATAAACACAGAGACTAACGAGACTAACTTTTACTCAGTGGTGTTTGTTTGTATTCGTCAGTGTTTACAGACACTGCAGTGTTTGTCTTTACTTACTACAGACACGAGCGCTGGTCTCTATACAACGTCTCTATTTATCAGTTCCTCAGGAATATTTGTTTAACACATTTGAGACGTATCAGTATTCACTCCTTTAGTGTCTCTATCATGAGCTTCACACTGTTTCTTCACCTCACTCCATCATGAAGCTCCACACTTCTGCAGGTGAGTGTGTGTGTCTGTGTGTGTGTGTGTCTGCACACACACACTTCTGCAGGTGAGAGGAACCACAGAGTCAGTGAGCTGCTGTTACTCTAGTTAATTAAACTCATTACTCTGAGACCTCATTAACTTTATCTTAGTTTCTGTTTATTTGGTAATAAAACTTTATTTAGTTTTAGTTTCAAAAATCTATTGTAAATGTGTGTGTGTGTGTGTGTGTGTGTGTGTGTTTCTGTGTATGTGTCTGTGTTTGTGTGTGTGTATATGTGTGTGTGTGTGTTTCTGTGTGTGTGTGTGGTGTGTGTGTCTTTGTGTCTGTGTGTGTGTATGTATGTGGCTGTGTTTGTGTGTGTGTGTCTGTGTGTATGCATGCCTGTGTGTATGTGTGTGTCTGTCTGTGTGTTTGTACTGTATGTGTGTGTTTGTTTGTGTGTATATATGTGTGCTTGTGTGTATGTGTCTGTGTGTGTGTCTGTGTGTCTGTTTGTTTGTGGTGTGTGTGTCTGTGTGTTTGTGTGTGTGTTTATGTGTGTGTGGTGTGTGTGTCTGTGTGTATATATGTGTGTGTGTTTCTGTGTGTGTGTCTGTGTGTGTGTGTGTCTGTGTGTGTGTGGTGTGTGTGTCTGTGTGTGTGTTTATGTGTGTGGTGTGTGTGTGTGTGTGTGGTGTGTGTGTGTCTGTGTGTGTGTATATGTGTATGTGTGTGTGTCTTTGTGTCTGTGTGTGTGTGTTTCTGTGTGTGTGTGTGTGTGATGTGTGTGTGTGTGTTTCTGTGTGTGTGTGTCTGTGTGTGTGTGTGTCTGTGTGTGTGTGGTGTGTGTGTCTGTGTGTGTGTTTATGTGTGTGGTGTGTGTGTGTGTGTGTGTGTGGTGTGTGTGTGTCTGTGTGTGTGTATATGTGTATGTGTGTGTGTCTTTGTGTCTGTGTGTGTGTGTGTTTCTGTGTGTGTGTGTGTGATGTGTGTGTGTGTGTTTCTGTGTGTGTGTGTCTGTGTGTGTGTGGTGTGTGTGTCTGTGTGTGTGTTTATGTGTGTGTGGTGTGTGTGTGTCTGTGTGTGTGTATATGTGTGTGTGTTTCTGTGTGTGTGTGTGGTGTGTGTGTCTTTGTGTCTGTGTGTGTTTGTGTGTGTGGTGTGTGTGTTTCTGTGTTTGTGTGTGTGTATATGTGTGTGTGTGTGTTTCTGTGTGTGTGTGTTTCTGTGTGTGTGTGTGTGTGGTGTGTGTGTATATGTGTATGTGTGTGTGTGTGTCTTTGTGTCTGTGTGTGTATGTTTCTGTGTGTGTGTGTGTATATGTGTGTGTTTCTGTGTGTGTGTGTGTGTGTGTGTGTGTGTGGTGTGTGTGTGTGTGTATGTGTGTCTTTGTTTCTGTGAGTGTGTGTGTGTGGTGTGTGTGTGTATATGTGTATGTGTGTGTGTGTGTCTTTGTGTCTGTGTGTGTGTGTGTTTCTGTGTGTGTGTGTGTGTGTGTGTGTGTGTGTGTGTGTGTGTGTGTGTGTGCAGAGCCAACACCGCTGCATGAAACTGAAACTTAAGCAACATCACACTTTTTATTAGTTTCTAATAATCATTAAAGAGGTTTGTGTCACATCCATCACATCAGGTATAAACACTCGTTCTCTCTCCTGTCTTCTTTTATTCTCTTTTTCATCTTACTGAGAAACCACAAAGAAGTGTAAAGTCCTGAGTCGTGAAGTTACAGCTTCACCTCTCTATCACAGGCATCACTTCCAGTCAGAGTTGCACTCGTTTCCACTCGTTTAATCATTACATGTCCGATCAGCTCTGTCTGTTCATCTGTCCATCTGTTTGTCTGAGTGAAAGCATCAGTCCTGTTACAGAGCACTGACACTAGAGACTCCTCTTTAATGTTAAATAAAGTTCACTATATAAAATCCCTCATGATGTTTTTCCTGCAGTTGAACAGAGTGAATATTGAGGCTACTGAAGCAGTCACTTAATGACCAGTAAACCTTTTTATTTTATTGTATATTTATTTTTCTTTCTCCTTTTGTTTCAGGACTTAACATTAGCGTGCTCCTTTAAAGCTGCGCCCTTTTAAAGCAATCGCAGGTCACATTGGAGTTCACATTAGTCATGAGTTTGATAAGTCTGTTCTCAGCTGACCTGCGATGACCTCCAGCTCACTCATGTCCTGACGAGCTGCCGTGTGTTTTTACTGCTCGTGCTAAAATGGCTAAGAGCTTTCAGTGTTTCAGTGTGAAGAGGCGTTTAAAAAGTCCAGTGCTCGTCGCAGCACACAAGCAGACAGAAGCACGAGAGCGACGTTAAACCCGATCGGTGTGGAGACGAAAGCATGAGCGTGAGACCTGGAGACCTGGAGAACACGTGGAGAAAACGATTCACCTGGTTTCAGTATAATCTCAGTGCTTCACTTTGTTTTATTGGTGATTAAATGAGTGCAGCATTTTGTGTAAACATTTACTGCTGCTGTTCAGGACGGTTTAGAGCTAAAAGAGCAGTTTAAAGATTTCTCAATTAACCAGAACAGATTTATTATCTGGAACACAGAGCTGGACTCACTGCAGGATTTTATTACTGCTGTTATCAACATTATCTAACACACACACACATACATACACACACAAACACAAACCAACAGACTAACACACACACACAAACACACACACAAACTCACACACACATACACAAACACACACAAACACACATACATACACACAAACAAACATGCACAAAAACAAACCCACACATACAAACACACACATACATACAAACACACACAGAAACACAAACACACAGATACACACATATGCAAATATGTTTAGTGAGTGTTTAACTTCAACGCCATCTGGGTCTCATCTTCACTGATATCCTCTAACGTGTGACTGCATAACACGTGTCCTGTGTATGTTCACACACCGAGCTAGTGGACGAGTGAGGGGGACGGACGTAGGGACAGAGGGCGGGGCGGAGGAAGTCATTACTGTGAAAGTCACAAGGTATTTACACTGCGCTTTTAGTGTCTCTTTTTTCCAGCGCTGGTGAAAATTAATGAAAGCCTCACTTTGCGAATCAGGGCAGAAACAAATTTACACTTAGTAGAGTTCAATTTGTCGCACAGCATCTAGGCTTGTTTTTCAGAGGAGAAAAAACCATTATGGTAGATTATTATGCAGCGTGCGACCTCCAGGAGTTTATGGGCCATGCAAATGGCATGAAGGCATATTTCTCTGCCTAATGGATGCCTACACATCGATGTGGTAATAATAATGATAATAATAAAAACATTTTTCCCCTCTCAGCTAAGCCAACCTTTACCACCTTGTATATTAACTCAGCATGAGTCTCTCTCTCACACACACACACACATACACACACACACTCACACACACACACAGCCTGGAGCGATGCGTCAGGGAAAAGCAAAAGATCAGAATTGAAAATGGAAGCTGGAAACACAGTTTTTTTAACCTGCATAACATTATACTCCATTTGTGTTTTGTTAAAGCAGCAGAGACGCAGTGCTTCAAACACCTCCCACAACACCACACATCAAACACACACAGCCTTCAGGTCAAACAACACAACACTAAAATCCTCCAACACCACCTGACTTACATCTGAGCAGCACAAAGCACAGCTCTAATATCCGCAACACTGACTTCCTCTTCTGTCTAAACACTACAGCAGAGAATAAAATCGCATCAGTTTATTTTTACACATTCATCCATTTATTCATCCAGACCTCTGTAGTGCACTACATAGTGAACAGGGAGGATGACTTGTCTGAGCAGCAGGTGAGCATCTCAGTGCTGTGTGTGTGTGTGTGTGTGTGTGTGTGTGTGTGTGTGTGTTTTATTTTCACACACGTTGTCGACGTTAAGGACATCCGCTTTTTTATTATTCTGTTTAAAAAGATAAATGCACAAAAATCACA
>NC_083472.1:25768968-25771468 GCF_030014155.1 Tachysurus vachellii
ATAGTACAGTATAGTATAGTACAGTATTGTATAGTATAGTATAGTACAGTATAGTACAGTATAGTATAGTATAGTATAGTATAGTATAGTACAGTATAATATAGTATAGTATAGTATAGTACAGTATAGTACAGTATTGTATAGTATAGTATAGTATAGTATAGTACAGTATAGTATAGTATAGTACAGTATAGTATAGTATAGTACAGTATAGTATAGTACAGTATTGTATAGTATAGTATAGTACAGTATAATATAGTATAGTACAGTATAGTACAGTATAGTATAGTATAGTATAGTATAGTACAGTACAGTATAGTATAGTATAGTATAGTATAGTATAGTATAGTATAGTACAGTAGAGTATAGTGTATAGTATAGTATAGTACAGTATAGTATAGTATAGTATAGTACAGTATAGTATAGTATAGTGTAGTATAGTGTATAGTATAGTACAGTATAGTATAGTGTAGTATAGTATAGTATAGTATAGTACAGTACAGTATAGTACAGTACAGTACAGTACAGTGTAGTACAGTACAGTACAGTACAGTACAGTACAGTGTAGTACAGTATAGTACAGTACAGTACAGTACAGTATAGTACAGTACAGTATAGTACAGTATAGTACAGTACAGTACAGTATAGTACAGTACAGTATAGTACAGTACAGTATAGTATAGAATAGTATAGTACAGTATAGTATAGTATAGTGTAGTACAGTACAGTATAGTATAGTACAGTATAGTATAGTATAGTATAGTGCAGTATAGTATAGTATAGTACAGTATAGTATAGTACAGTACAGTATAGTACAGTATAGTATAGTATAGTATAGTATAGTACATTACAGTACAGAATTGTATAGTATAGTGTAGCTACTGCTACAACAATACACATAGTAGACAGGAGACTCTCACGAGAGACAGGATTGTGTTTACACTCCACAGTCTGACTGACAAAAATAACAGTGTGTTGAGTTACAAATATTTAGTCAGTCTTTGGCATTTAGACTAAATTCCTTCTCACACAACCACAAATCATCACTCCTGATCTTTAGCCATGTCCAGCAGCAGCACACATGCATTTATGAGCTTAATTAGCTTCTCCAATTGAAATAGGACGTGACCCGAGGTCAGGAATAAAGCTGCTGTACGAGGATGTAAAGGCCGGTGGTTAAGAGAGTGAACAGTGCAGAACTAATTACCCTGACAATCTTCATACAGGGTTTTATACGAGGCACTTAGGCTTTTAATAATCTGTGTGGCTCAGTAACACGGTCTGATCAAATCACAAGGACACACTGCTTTTCAGTGTTTTGTTGCTTTCCAGGCAAACTGTCTTCTGTAACGTCAGTCGTCTTTCTGTCTCTCTGAAGTGGTTCTTATTCTGTATGACACTGAAATCTCTGACACACAAAAGACACACAGAGAAAAATCCCTTTCTTCCCTGACTTCAGACCCACGGAGGGGCGTGTCCTGAACTCTAAATCTGAGAAGGTCTCTCTCACACACACACACACACACACACGGTGGATCCACAGTCAGAGACATTATTACATACATAAATATCAGTTCAATGAATGAAGTGAGGTAACAGTGATGAAAAGTCAGAGGTGTGAAGGACACACAATCAAACACGGCATCAGCTGGCAGGAGATCAGTACATCAGCATTCTAGCACATTCTAATTTCTTCAGGTTCTTCAAGTCCTGGAGTTAGAGACAGTTATATAAACTCACAACTTAGAAACCGAGACACATCTTTAATTAGCATTTTCATTAGAAATTCATGACAGAAAAATATAAAGACTTATGCTTATGCAGTGTGTGTGTGTGTGTGTGTGTGTGTGTGTGTGTGTGTGTGTGTGTGTGTGTGTGTGTGTGGGTGGGTGTTCTGGGGTTTCAGGACACTTGTATCACAAATGCAATGCTTCAAGCATCTGTCTGAGAGCCACATATATAAAACACACACACATAGACACACACATACACACACACACACACAGACACACACACACACAGTGAGATGAAAGGCAGTGTGTATACAGAAGCGTCAGCACTCTTCATCTGTTCACTTTCTGTGTAAAGTGTCCTTCTTCTCCACACACACCTGTCACACAGTGCAGCAACACAAACTGGCCTTTTTCTGGAACAGGAAACTCTTCAGCTGTGTGTTTATTCATACTCGTATACATGTCACAACATTTTATTCAAATCGACTTCAATAAATAAATTATTGGTGTATATGTGAAACTTTGCAGAAAAATACAGTGGAAATGTTTGTGACAGGACAAATAGTGAGTTCAGCCTGCGCTGGTGAACAAAACCTTCAGTTTGTGGCTGAAATAAACAACTTCCTGTAATTAAATGACCTGAAGCTCAGAGTTCAGGAAGTTTAGGATTTATGTCATTCATGTCATGTACAGAATTTAAAGTGTTAAGTGAATAATTAACAATGTGCGTGTCAGGACTCCTGCTTGGACATTCTCTGACTGAACAT
>NC_083472.1:25773968-25781468 GCF_030014155.1 Tachysurus vachellii
CACACTGAGGACACACTGAGGACACACTAAGGACACACTGAGGATACACTGAGGATACACTGAGGACACACTGAGGATACACTGAGGACACACTGAGGATACACGGAGGATACACGGAGGACACACTGAGGACACACTGAGGACACACTGAGGACACACTGAGGATACACTGAGGACACACTGAGGACACACTGTGGGCATACTCACTGTAATGAGGTTTTAATTGGTGAATTACTTAATTGATTTTACAAACTTTAATTTTCATCTCATTTCCTCAGTTCACTTCACTACCACACTTTTATTCTCCATGTCTAATCTCTAAAATATGATTTCTTCAGGTTGTGTTTGTGCGTGTGTGTGCATGTCTGTGTGTGTATGTGTGCAGGTGCATGTGTGTATCTGTTCGTGTGTATTTTTGTGTGTGTATTTGTGTGTGCGTGTGTGTGCGCATGTGTGTGTGCGTATATGTGTGTGTGTGTGCACGTGTTTGTGTGTGTGCGTGTGTGCACATGTGCTTGCGTGTGTGTGTGTGTGTGTGTGTGTGTGTGTGTGTGTTTGTGTCTGTGTGTGTGTGTTTCATGATATAGATCTTAGAAGAGCTCTAATCCCTCTCGTGCTTGACCTGAAGAGTGTGACGGAGGAGTTTCACACGTCTCTGCTCCTGCAGATGTTAAAAGATGGAGAACAGATTGCTCAGGCAGAGGAACGAGTAAAGATCTGTCCATCCTCTATGGCTGACTAAACCCCCACACACTCCCTCATCCTCCTCTTCCTCCTCCTCTTCCCCGCCCATCCCTTTAACACACTGGAGGAATCAGTTTAAATATGACACTAAAAGCTTTTTATTGGATCTGATCAATCAACAGCAAAACATCAAGCAAAAAAAAGCAGAACAAGCATCGATCTGCGTTTCTGTAATGAGATCTTTATTAAGGTCTTTGTCAATTGAGATCGACCAAATCAGGATCTGTGGTTTTACATGATGGTTGTTAAATGTGGCATCGTGGGTGTGTTCAAGTGTCAGGTGTGGCTAGAGAGGAGGTGGAGAAACCTCAGGTAACACATGAAGATTCTCACCTGTAACTTTATCGCTGATCACAGACTACCAGAATGTTCTGCATCAGAAGAAGCATACACTAGTCCCTGACCTTCACACACACACACAAACACACACACACACACACACACACACACACAGAGTTTATGAATTATTATTAATAGATCATTCACTAAGGTGATGTTGTACTGCAGTAATGAGGGCTTTAGAGGTTCAGTAGTGAGTATAGTGTAGTGTGATGAAGTGTGTGATTGGAGGGTCAGAATCAATAAAACTCAGCTGTAATGGTGCACACATACACACACACACACACACACACACACACACACACACACAGCGACAACATGTTTATTCATGCATCTCTCTGTTTTCTCTATTTAGCCTGTTATTGATCCACTGCTTCCTGAACGTCATCGATGTTCTTCCTCACGCTGTTAAACCCCCAATAACACAACCTTTGCTGCGTTTGTGTGTGTGTGTCGATTTAACCTCACCGATGGGAGCAGGAGAGTCTGAAAGTAAGCTAACACCCTCATTAGCTAGCAGTAATGATGTCAGTTCAGGACAATGTCCTCATGTTCATCAGGAGGTTCTGCATAAACACAGCACTAAAGTGAACTTCATTCATTCATTCATCTTCTACCGCTTATCCGAACTACCTCAGGTCACGGGGAGCCTGTGCCTATCTCAGGCGTCATCGGGCATCAAGGCAGGATACACCCTGGACGGAGTGCCAACCCATCACAGGGCACACACACACACTCTCATTCACTCACACACTCACACACTACGGACAATTTTCCAGAGATGCCAATCAACCTACCATGCATGTCTTTGGCCTGGGGGAGAAAACCAGAGTTCCCGGAGGAAACCCCCGAGGCACGGGGAGAACATGCAAACTCCACACACACAAGGTGGAGGCGGGAATCGAACCCCCAACCCTGGAGGTGTGAGGCGAACGTGCTAACCACTAAGCCACCGTGCCCCGCTAAAGTGAACTTCAGAAAATGAAATGTAAAAGTAGTGAAGCAGCTGTTGAGGTAGTAAAAGGTCCTCTTTGTAATCAACTTACAGTTTAACTTCATTCTGAATTCCTCTGAAGCCTTGAGTAATAGAAAACCTTTAGATGGGGACGGATTTCCACATCTGAGTGACATTATTTTCCACTATCCTTATCTATACGTTTGCCAGCAGATGTTTAGTTCAGATTTGAAGTGTAAAAATAAGAGTTTATGTCTTTCAGAGGGACTGAAATTGAAGCTGAATGTGAAGGTGGAAAATCATTTCACACTTAGCCAGAATTTAAGCCGGTTGTTTTGACCCAAACAGACCTGCAAGACTTATTCTATAAAAGCAGCCCGTGTGCAGTGTGTGTGGAGGCGTCACGCTGTGTAGGGGCTGATGGGAAAGCGCAGACCTCCAGCCTCCCGCTAGCAAACACAAACACATCAAATTAACCCCGAGAGGCATCATGCTCTTCCTGTACATGCCGATTGATTTCATTTTGAGTGGGAGGAACTCGGTGACGAGTTAAAAAGATTCCCGCTGAGCACAACCAGATCCTCTTCTGATCCTCAGACTGTAAGGTGTAAAGGTGTAAAGGGGGGGGGGGGGGGGGGGGGGGTTAGATGATTAAATCATGTTGTTAAACTGAACTGTGTCTGGAGAACTTTTTTACAAAAAGGTCAAGGTCACTGAGTCGATTAAGAGGTCAAAAGAGGTATCAGGATAACAATAAATAATCTACACTGACACACAACAAAAGAAATCAGCAAAATTACAATCACAAAGCAGACAGGTCACAGGAAGTTAAAAGGAAAAAACTCACAGAACAAACACAAGTCCAAAAACAAGAGAATAAAGGATCATCTCGCTCCTGTCTGAGAACACCGAGCTGACCAGCATCTCCACATCCACTCAACACTCACACTGGGGTGGTGCCATTAGAGGAAATTCATCAGCACCAGGGAGGAACAACACCTCTTAGTTTTAGTCCTGGAGCTGTTCCAGAGTTACACCTGGACAGATATCTTCATGTCCTCCTCAGCATCACTCCATCACTGCAGCCTGACAGTTTCCTCACGTTCCTCAATAAAATGTCACTGAGTCTCTCTCTCTCTCTCTCTCTCTCTCTCTCTCTCTCTCTCTCTCTCTCTCTCTCTCTCTCTCTCTCTCACACACACACAATCTGTCTGTCTCTCTCTCTCTCTCCCTCACTCTCTCACTCTCTCTCTCTCTCTCTCTCTCTCTGTCTCTCTCTCTCTCTCTCACACACACACACACTCTGTCTCTCTCTCTCTCTCTCTCTCTCTCTCTCTCTCTCTCTCTCTCTCCCTCACTCTCTCACTCACTCTCTCTCTCTAATATAAAGTTTAAGGTTAATTATAAAGTATTTTTGTTGAAAGTGAAAGTTAAGTTGAAAGTTTATTAGTCAGGTAAGTGAGTCAGGTGAGAAGTAGCAGGGTGGGAGCGGGATGGCGTCCCTCACACAGAGGGTGGCATCACCTGTCTCCCTCCGCCATGGCGTCAGGTGTGTGCCGGCTAACGGTGTGAGTGTGGAGGAAGTGTTACTGGCAAAGGGGAAGGAGGTCGGGAATGAGAACGTATCTTCTGCTTCCCGCATGAACAAAGCGGTGGTGGTGTTTGTGAAAGAGGAGAATCAGGTGAGACACCTGACCAACACCAGCATTCCCCTTACTTACATGACTTACATGAGGCTTTATCAGAATGCATGCAGAGTAAAACACTGTCGGAGATCAGTCCTATCACTGCTCCCAAAAAAAGGAGATTTAGGACATTTAAAGAAGAAGACTCTTCTGTGCTCAGATTATAAAATCTTCTCCAAGTGCCTAGCTAATAAACTGAAACTAGTTTTAGATTCAGGTATCAAAAATGATCAAACTTATTGCATCCCAGAAAGGTCTATAATAGTAACTATTAATAGTAATAATAACTACACCAGGTTACGTGACGCTATGGTAATGCTTCTGTGAGGAAGTTGTGTCTGAAGCTCTGTGCGCACACACCAATTTAATGGCTCAGGAAGGACACGTGACAAAGTGATTACGCACCAGTAAGTCCATATAAGGGCATCTACGTCACATTGCTCCAGCTGCTATTTGTCTGAATCAAGTGCGAGAGGATGGGGCGTGGCCAGCGATACAGCGTCTCGTTACATATGTAACCTGGTGTAGTTCCCTTTTGAGGGAACTCGATGCTGCATCAGGGCTGACGCTATGGGAACACCAATACTCACGCCGCCACGCACCGGTCGATGACTGTGTCAGAGGCCTTGAGTGAGCACGAGCAGACTGGGAACAGACCATCAATGGCCCTACAGGAGTAGGGTCCAAGCCCAGGTTATAGAACCTGATAAAGGTGTGCAGAGAGCACCAACCTGCCGCAGCACAAATATCTTCGAGGGGGACAGTTGTGACGTAGATGCCCTTATATGGACTTACTGGTGCGTAATCACTTTGTCACGTGCCCTTCCTGAGCCATTAAATTGGTGTGTGTGCACACAGAGCTTCAGACACAACTTCCTCACAGAAGCATTACCATAGCTTCAGCCCTGACGCAGTGTCGAGTTCCCTCGAAAGGGAACCTTTTTTTTATTAAGGGACATAATCGATTTTAATCAGCTAAATAAGAATGAACTGGGATTCCTTTCACTAGACCAGGAAAAAGCTTTTGATCGGGTAGACCGTGGGTACCTTCTAATGTGTTGAAGCACTTTGGCAATGGAGAAGGTTTTATATCCTATGTAGACTTTCTGTACTCTGAGGTATATGTGATGGATAAAGCAGGGGGAGGTTTAAGTGCCCCAGCACCAGTAACTAGAAGTATTAGGCAGGGCTGTCCACTCTCTGGACAGTTATACAGTGTAGTTATCAAACCCCTACTATGTAGTCTCAGAGCAACACTAAAAGGGATTTTAATACCAAAAGTTACTGGTCATTTTAAGGTGGTCTTAGAAGCTTTTGTCACTGAGAAAGATGACATCACACTTTTAAAAAAATTAAATGCCATTGGGACATAAGAAAAAGTTTCCTCTGCATGGGTAAACTGGTCAAAAAGTGAAGGTTTTATGTTAGGCAACTGGGAGCACAGAGCAGTCCCACAACTTCCAGGTGAACTACAGTGGAGAAGAGATGGACTAAAAATCCTGGGTTTTTTTTTTAGGAAATGAAGAATTCCAGAAAAAAATTGGGAGGGGCTGCTGGAAAAGGTGTCTGCCAGATTGTCCGAGTGGAAATGGCTATTACCACATTTGTCTTACAGAGGATTCTGATAGTAAACAACCTGGCTGCTGTGGCAACTCTGTGGCACAGGACTATTATTATGGATCCACCTGAAAAACTGGTTTCTAACATACAAAGTAGAATAGTGGACTTCTTTTGGAGTGGACAACACTGGCCTACCCTAGGGTTAGGGTTAGGGTTGCTACAGTTCTTTACCTGCCGTTACAGGAAGGTGGACAAGGGCTGGTAGACGTGAGGAGCAGAATCCGTGCCTTCCGGATACAAGCTGCGCAGAGACTCCTATACCACAAAGATGTGGTGTGGGAGAAAACTGCAAATGCCATCCTGAGGAGAGTAGGTGGCCTCAAGCTAGACAAACACCTGTTCTTAATGAAGCTGGAGGAGCTGAGCTTATCCAAGCTGACTCCTTATTACAGATCTGTGCTGCACACATGGAAAATGGTAACAAGAACAGAAAGAGTCGTGGACAATCTAGAGCAATGGACTCTGGAAGAACCACTCTTCTTCAACTCTTTTAAAAAATCGAGACTGCTGTCCTTGGTGAGCATGTGTAAGTGCTTACTGGACAACAACATCACAAAGCTGGGCCACCTACTAGATGAAGGATACTGGATACCAACATAAGAGTTGAAAGCAGTGACAGGGCTGAGATCTTCACGTCTAACAGTGAAACTGCAAGAAGAACTCTATAATGCACTACCAAGCAGCTACAAAATGTACATTGGACAGAGACATGGGACTACTCATGACAGGAGGAACGACATGGAGTTTCCAGGACTTCGATTTCTCCCTGCGGTGAGAGCAGAGGAAGGGGACGAAAGTCACAGACTCCATTTTGTCTTTCAAGACCCCACAGTCGAACCTCTTTGAGGACAAATGAAAGTCATGTACTAAATAACAGTAAAAGTGCTGCACAAAGACTCCTTGAGAACACAAAAAGTCTCAAGGTGGCCAGGGATGTTGAACCCAGACGTTCTTGTGCGAGACAGGTGGAGTTCCCTGTATAAACCCCGTGTAGAGAAGCATATTGCTGACCTGCAGTGGAGGATTATTCACGGGGCGAGAGCAACAGAAGGACATGAGGCACACCTCAATCCAGCGGTGAAGGGGAAGTGTAGGTTCTGTGGGGTGAAGCTACACCTAGAACACTTGTTTTTATGATGCTCGAGATTAAAAGGTCTTTTTAAGCTACTCAGGAGCTGGTTTCAAAAATCAGATGAAGAATTCTCAGAGAAGGTTTTTATAGGAGGAGTGAAAAAAATCCTCGAAAAGGATCTTGAACTATCTGAGTTGTACAGTTAAACTAGCGGTGTGGATAACTAGAAAAAACAAAGGGTTACAACAAGCTACTGTAGATCCAGAGGTTCTCTGCAAGTGGCTAGTAGCATTAGGCTAAAGAGTGAATTTGCTCACTACAAGCTGACCAGCAATGCAATGGGTTTTTATGAAACATGGTGTGTGTGAATGAGGTCTTATGTACAGTTCATGAGAATCGACGTGTTTTGTTAACTTTTTAGCGGTTGTTTAAGGATATACTTATTTTAAACTGGTAAAATGTTTGCAGCTTTTTTATTTTATCCTTTGCCTATTTATATATATTTATTTTATTTTTAAATTCTTTTTATTTATATACCAGGGAAGACCCATGAGGAATTGTGGAAATTGTGAAGCACACGTATGTGTCTGGCAAATAAAATTAAATTTTTCTGGCGAATAAAAGTATTGTTAAACCTCTCTCTCTCTCTCTCTCTCTCTCTCTTTCTCTCTCTCTCTCTCTCTCTCTCTCTCACACACTCACGCTCTCTCTCTCACTCTCTCTCTTTCTCTCTCTCTCTCTTTCTCTCTCTCTCTCTCACACACACACACTCTCTCTCTCTCTCTCTCTCTCTCTCTCTCTCTCCCTCTCTCTCTCTCTCTCTCTCTCTCTTAGCCATTGGTTCTTTAAGGGATCATTATAGTGTAAAGACCTTTCACCTGACATTTTCTGCCCCATATTTGGAGAGGTGTTTTAAGGATTTGAAAAAAAAAATTCTCATTCCTTCCATCAAACTGCTGGATGACTTTGTAGTAAAGTTTAGGGTTTTTTCTGTCAGTCTACTCAGATTTTCTTGTTAAGCCTATTGGCATCTGTGAAGGTGAACCTCATGGACGTGCTTGACCTTCTCCTCGTCTTCCTCTGCA
>NC_083472.1:25786468-25796468 GCF_030014155.1 Tachysurus vachellii
TTTTGCTCTAATCATAAGCAGAAGCCGTCTCCACCTTGTCAACTGATACGATCTTAATGTTTATTCTGGGAGAAAAAAAAAGTATTTTCACTCCTGCACTTATTCCCGTGACTGATAACATACTCGTCCTCCAGTGCAGATCCCGGATCACCTCACTGCTCACATCACTGTGAGTTTCCTCGTCAAATCAAGTTTTTATTGTCATGACAACCATATATAACTGTTACAGTACACAGTGACATGAGACGACGTTTCTCCAGGATCAGGGAGCTACATAACACAAACACAGAGCTATAAGGACTTAGTAAGTTAGTCTTAGATACATAAAGTGTATCTGTGTGACCTGGTGTACACAGTGTAGGACAAGACAAACAAGACAGACAAGACAGTGTAGGACAAGACAAACAAGACAGACAAGACAGTGCAGGACAAAAGACAGTGCAGACAAAAGGTTACAAGACAATACACAAAAGACAATAAACAGAAACAACACCAGTGTAAATACTGTATGTTCAGACTTTCTCGTGAAAACAAACACGCAGCAGTTTCTAAACTCTCACCATGTAGTGCATTCGAGTAGGATGTTGTCCAGTTTATTGTTTAGGGAGCAAACATTGGAGAGTAGAATGGACGGTAGATCCGGCCGGCCAGGGTTTGTTTTTTTGCCTAGCACAGACACCCGCCTGCTTACTGCGCTTCTGCTTCCTCGCTTTCAGAAACATTCGCTTTTGCTAAAGAAACATTCCATTATTGAATTTGAATGTGGCTGTAAAATCACTGTCAGTGTTTTAAACACAATCCGGTCATAACGTACAGCGCATAGAGATATTTAGCTGAACATGCTTGTGTGTGTGTGTGAGTGTGTGTGTGTGTGTGTGTGTGTGTGTGTTTGTGTGTGTGTGTTTGTGTGTGTGTGTTTGTGTGTGTGTGTGAGATTCTTGGTCCTTTTGCATTACATTTTGTCGTGTGATTTTATTTCCCCATGTAGCCATTCTTCAGCTTTCAGACACGTAAATAACATGCTTTCTTTGTTGCCTAGCAACCACACACACACACACACACACACACACACACACAAACACACACCACATGGAAACCCCCCAAGCCTCAGTTTCCACAAACCACATAACAATATGTAATACAGAAGGACCTTTTTTAATAATCTCTCTCTCACACACACACACACACACACACACACACACACAAACATGCTTAATAAGTAAATGTTCAGGGTGTCAGAATAGTTTAGAGATTGTAAAGTAAAAATTAAGTGGCTTTATTTAGAACTGGATTAAACTTTAGTATTCTGACTGAATTCTGAAGGATTCACTGTATGATGTTTATAACAGAAGTGAAGAGAAAGACAGACAGAAATATAATGATTAGGAGAAAGAGGAGAAGAAGAAGGAGGAGGATGAGGAAGAGGAGGAGGAGGTAACTGCATGGTGTGGTCTCTCTCTGAGGTTTTGGTTGCTGTGTACAGTATAAATCCAGCAGTGTTGGAGGTCTATTAAGGAGGAGCAGGGAGTGAATCTGCAAATCAGAAATAAAATCCACAGGTTTGGAACCTGCACCTCGCGTCTGATCGTCTGATCATCTGAACGTCTGATCACGTCAGGGTGGGCCGGTAGGGAGGACTCAAATGTAGGATGCCACTGTAAATAATAAACTCTTTAATGAGCGTGACAAAATAATCAGGCAATAAATAATCCGCTGCCTGGAAGTGAAAATTCAAGATGGCCGTGTGGACAGAAAATGGCCGAAAATTCAAGTGTGGACAGAGTGCTGACAGATCGTCTGAATGTCTGACTGCCTCATGGTCTGATCATGTGAATGTCTGATCATCTGACTGTCTGATCATCTGACTGTCTGATTGTCTGATTGTACACTTCACAATTTGAATCTAAGTTTAATACTCAATAACTTTGCTCATAGACTCCAGCTGGACAGCTCCAGGACATAGACTGTCCATTTTATTCCTCTACGAAAAGCCCTTTTAATAACTGTGTCTCAGAGTCAATCATCTAATAAAAAACACCATTCTCCATTTTCAGAGTGTGTAATAAACAGTGCAGGCGGAGTGTGTCACAGCCGAGCTGCCTTAATTATTACATTAAAACACAGTGATTTAAAATCACAGTGCATTTATAGGGTCAGCACTGAGTGTACACACACACACACACACACACACACACACACACACACACACACACACACACACACAGAAACACACACATACACACACACAGACACACACACACACATAGACACTCACGAAACACAAGGAATGTAGACCTTTTTACCTGCCAATGGAGTTCACTATTGCTACCACAGTATACGTCCCCCAGATGCCAAGCTTGCTATGAATGAACGTTATGCAGCCATTAGCACAACAGACTGCTCACCTGGAGGCTGACCAGATAGTTGCAGGTGATTTTAATCCCTCAAACTTAAAGATGGTGCTCCCTAAATTTTGCCAGCAAGTTTCCAACAATACAAGAGGAAACAAAACTTTGGACCATGTTTACACAAACATCTCTGGAGCTTTCACTGTGTGTGTGTGTGTGTGTGTGTGTGTGATGAGTTTGAGTATGTGAGTATGTGTCTAGAGTAAAGAGTGTGTAGCGTAAAGAGTGTGTAGAGTAAAGAGTGTGTAGAGTAAAGAGTGTGTAGAGTAAAGAGTGTGTAGAGTAAAGAGTGTGTAGAGTGCAGCTCTGTGATGGAGGTGTGTTATTCATCTGAAAGGTGTTTGAAGTCATCACATGCTGTCACACTGCTGTGTTAAATGAGGAAGGTGTGTGTGTGTGTGTGTGTGTGTTGAAGGCAGTGTACTGGATTTATTACTGCAGGCTTAAATACCAGATGGTATCTTTAACAGCGGCTGGATCGATGGTTCAGAATGTCAGTCATGAAGAGCGAAGCTCTCTGTTATGGTTTTAACCTTTTAGCTCTCAGTGTCAGAGACGAGGAGCACAAAGATCTCCTGTAGAGCTCCGAGTTTCTCTCCTCCATAATAAACACCATTAAAACGATTGTTCGAGTTGCAGGTTCACTTCATGGCATAAGCATCACTGCTGATTGGAAATAAATCATGAGTAATATTTGTGTGTAGATATTAATATCAAATCCATCACCCTGTGGTGCATGTTTCTAAAAGTTAGTGCCCCCCATACACATTCACTTTCACTGATTTCTTAAAATCTGTTGGAAATCTCTGTTTTAGTTGGAAATAACACTGCAGAGTACTCACACACACACACACACACACACACACAAACACTCCATTTTTAAGGCCAAATGGAACTAAAATTGCAGTATTGAATCAATATTAGCATTATTAATCAACATTTCATCGTTATCTTGTTAGTCAGTAAATATAAAATTATGTAACAAGTTTCACAAAAATGTTCAGGAAATCGGTGAAATAAACAAACAACAACAAAAAAAATCTTCACTAACAGCAAGTGTCTTGGTTGTAGTGAGGTCATGTGTAGTGTGTAGTGAGGTCATGTGTAGTGTGTAGTGAGGTCATGTGTAGTGTGTAGTGAGGTCATGTGTAGTGAGGTCATGTGTAGTGTGTAGTGAGGTCATGTGTAGTGTGTAGTGAGGTCATGTGTAGTGTGTAGTGAGGTCATGTGTAGTGTGTAGTGAGGTCATGTGTAGTGTGTAGTGAGGTCATGTGTAGTGTGTAGTAAGGTCATGTGTAGTGTGTAGTGAGGTCATGTGTAGTGTGTAGTGAGATCATGTGTAGTGTGTAGTGAGGTCATGTGTAGTGTGTAGTGAGGTCATGTGTAGTGTGTAGTGAGGTCATGTGTAGTGTGTAGTGAGGTCATGTGTAGTGAGGTCATGTGTAGTGTGTAGTGAGGTCATGTGTAGTGTGTAGTGAGGTCATGTGTAGTGTGTAGTGAGGTCATGTGTAGTGTGTAGTGAGGTCATGTGTAGTGTGTAGTGAGGTCATGTGTAGTGTGTAGTGAGGTCATGTGTAGTGTGTAGTGAGGTCATGTGTAGTGTGTAGTGAGGTCATGTGTAGTGTGTAGTGAGGTCATGTGTAGTGTGTAGTGAGGTCATGTGGACACTTAATGCTCTTCTGCAGGTCAGTGACAGACGCCTGACTCAGGACTCCAAGTTAAACCTTTACTCTTCACATGAAAATGTTTCAGTGTAGAAAAATCTTTTTCATCTTTATGGGGAAAAAAAGGTTTCTTCTTATTTCTTGTTATTGACTTTACCACAGGAAGAAACAGCAGGTGTTATAAACATCTGTCTTTTTCTTGTGTGTAATAATATAAGAAATTTCTTTAGAGTTCACACTGTTATCAATCCTGTCACCCCACCGGACGTGGACAGCCAATTAGAAGCTGTTCAGGTGTGGTTAAGCCCCGCCTTCCTTTGTGCACAGAGCTCAGAAGAAAGAATCCATCATCTGATTGACAGGTGAATCATCTGCTCGTGGCCCAATCAATGCTATTGATTTCCACAGTTCCTAAGTGGCTGTGACATTTTACAGGAAGATATTTTGTTATTGTGCGATTAAGACGTTGCTCCTCAACGGACGGAAATCAATCGTCGCCTCATGTCTCTTCTCTTCTCCTCTGTTAACATCAGCGCTCTTCTCTTCTCCTCTGTTAGCATCATCGCTCTTCTCTTCTCCTCTGTTAGCATCAGCGCTCTTCTCTTCTCTTCTGTTAGCATCAGCGCTCTTCTCTTCTCCTCTGTTAGCATCAGCGCTCTTCTCTTCTCCTCTGTTAGCATCAGCACTCTTCTCTTCTCCTCTGTTAGCATCAGCGCTCTTCTCTTCTCCTCTGTTAGCATCAGCGCTCTTCTCTTCTCCTCTGTTAGCATCAGCGCTCTTCTCTTCTCCTCTGATAGCATCAGCGCTCTTCTCTTCTCCTCTGTTAGCATCAGCGCTCTTCTCTTCTCCTCTGTTAGCATCAGCGCTCTTCTCTTCTCCTCTGTTAGCATCAGCGCTCTTCTCTTCTCCTCTGTTAGCATCAGCGCTCTTCTCTTCTCCTCTGTTAGCATCAGCGTTCTTCTCTTCTCCTCTGTTAGCATCAGCGCTCTTCTCTTCTCCTCTGTTAGCATCAGCGCTCTTCTCTTCTCCTCTGTTAGCATCAGCGCTCTTCTCTTCTCCTCGTTTCATCTGAAGTCGATCATGTTGATGGAGCTCAAGTGGGATGTGAATAATTTTTTAGGATTATCATGAATAACAAATGACTTTTATGTAAACGTTCGTATGAATAAATTTTGAATAAATCTCTTTGTAAGTCACTGAGAGGAAACTGATTATAAACATGTAAAGAGCTCCGTGGAGACTGTTTTTAAATTTAATCTACTGAGTGTTTAGTTTTAGAGTTTGTTTTTGGCTCATTTTTATTTTATTTTTTATTTTTTAGTGGACTTGTTTATGACTAACATAAATACTAACATTACTTCCGTCATATAAATGTTAGCATACAAATGGACAGGCAGGAAATGACATAGTGGACATTTATATATTTGATATTTCAAACTATGTCTCACTTTCTGATCCATAAGAAAAACATAAAGAAAAAAATAAAATAAAATGAAAATATTCAGCGCCGAAGGATCTGAGCTGTGTTTTATTAATGTAAAGCAGATGGAAGATTTGATCTCTGAAATTTAACTTCATTTAGAAAGATTTAATTAAAGCCAAGCACACACACACACACACACACACACACACACACAGCCATAACTACACATATTTTTAATTAGCTGCTAAATATTTCAACTTTACTTATTTAACAAATTCTCACAAACTGCTCAATTCATTCTTTACACATTTACTTCTTAAACTTTCTTTTATTTTTAGTATTTTTCCCTCAAATTCCCATGAGCTGATCGTATCGTTTGTGTTTTTCGGCACTGCGGCGACTCTGTAGTGATGTTATTAAAGTGTGTTTGCTCTTCAGGGATGTTTGTGTTTTAAACAGTTTAAAAGTCTTTTCATCCTGCTGTCAGTGCGGCCGCGTACACGAAGCCTGTTCATCTCTAAATTTTAATGAACACCAACCAAAATCTTCCTGAACTAATGAGCTTCTGCTCTTCCGACTCCCCTGAGGTACTTTACACATCATTCCAAAATCAATAGAAGAGCGTGAAATAGAAAATTATCCACGTTGAAATAACGACGTCCAAAGCGCCAAACGCTGAGAGACCATTAGTGAGCTCCAGCTGAGACGAACACACACTTCACATAAACACACTCACTATCAAGCCACAGTGCTTTGAAGTAATAACCTGAGATTCACAAACATTCAAATTTTATTCAAATTCTATAAAATATAGCCAATTTACAAACAATACACACACTTTAGGAACCACAGTGAAGCCGATCTCAGTCACAAGTAAATGATTCGTTGATTCAAACCCTGATCTAAAGAGGATCAAATCTCATTCATGACTGATTGATTCATATAGTGACTCACTCACTGAGTATTGACTGACTGATTCACTGATTCAAACATTTACCTACAGAGGAGTGAACCACAGTCACAGCTAAATGATTCTAATGAGTAGAGTCTTGATTGTTACTGACTCACGAGGCAAAACATTCAGGTGTGTCATTCACACAGTCACAAATAGTACACAAAATACAAAATGTCCCAAAACACATGGTGTTTAAAAAGGAACAAGAGACGAATCACTTCAACCTGAAACACACTTAATAAACACTGACTGTGACTTTTACAAGCTTTGAGATTTTAATGAATTAAGGCCCGAATATAGGGGGGCACGGAATATATGGTTAGCACGTGGGCCTCACACCTCCAGGGTCGGGGTTCGATTCCAGCCTCCACCTTGTGTGTGTGGAGTTTGCATGTTCTCCCCGTGCCTCGGGGGTTTCCTCCGGGTACTCCGGTTTCCTCCCCCGGTCCAAAGACATGCATGGTAGGTTGATTGGCATCTCTGGAAAATTGTCCGTAGTGTGTGATTGTGTGAGTGAATGAGAGTGTGTGTGTGTGTGTGTGTGTGTGTGTGCCCTGTGATGGGTTGGCACTCCGTCCAGGGTGTATCCTGCCTTGATGCCCGATGACGCCTGAGATAGGCACAGGCTCCCCGTGACCCGAGGTAGTTCAGATAAGCGATAGAAGATGAATGAATGAATGAATTAATGCTTGAATATTCCTTTTCTCGTAGGTCACAGGATTACCTCCAGGATGGCTGTGTGTGTGTGTGTGTGTGTGTGTGTGTGTGTGTGTGTGTGTGTGTGTGTGTGTGTATGTGTGTGTGTGTGAACAGGAGATTCTGATTTATTTCTGGTCCATGATTAGATTTCCTCATGCAGATAAACAGCGGCTGTGTGATGGCGGTTAATGACGTGTTCTCTAATAATCAGGAATAACAGAAGAGAAGGTTGTGTTAATGTTCCATAATGAATGAAATAGTGACTTTTGGATGTTACAATTAGTTGTGTGTGTGTGTGTGTGTGTGTGTGTGTGTGTGTGTGTGTGTGTGATTAAAATAATCCAGTGCTTGTTAGTTAAAGTGGCCCAGTGTTGGATAATTAGTGTATAATAGGAAACACCAGTGTTTGTTATTTAAGAATAAAGTGAATGTGGTGTGTTCAGGATCCTCATTACAGACACAACACCTCTGCAATTAACTGTGCTTCTTAATGGCCCTCGTTAAGCAGGACACAGTGTTATAACACTGGCATCATTACACACACAAAGAGGTGAGAACATAAATTCAACTATTTATCTTGAATTTACTTTTTTTTATTATTTATTGTTTAGTGTAAATGATGAAAAAATGCTGCAAATCATCAAAGCAGGAAAATAAATGTCTGAAGCAGCTCTTTAACCCGAGACGAGCCACAGTGTGTGGAGCTTCTTCTGAACAGAGGCAGTGAGTAGGAGGATGGATGGATGGATGGATGGAGAGGCAGAGAGATGAGGCAGACCTCTGCTTGCCCTTTGGAGCTGATGGAGGAGTGAACAGACAGCACATTAGATAAATGAGGAGAGAAACAGAGAGTTAACAGAATAAGTGGGTCAGCGAGAGGAGGAGACGGATGGATGTAAAAATGAGAAACAGGCCGAGTCATGTCTGCCTGCGGGACTCGTCTCGCCCAGGATGTGAAAAAAAAACAAGCTAAGAAAAATAAGGAAGAAAAACAATCTTACACACACACACACACACACACACAGTCATGGGGAATTAAAGCAGCGGGTGTAGAATCCCAACTAACAATTCCAGATGACCAAAATCACAGCTTCTACACGCAGAAGTTTTGACACAAACATCTTGTTTATTTAAAACTTATAAAGACTTTCACTGAGCATTAAAATACAAGACGAGGAGTTTATGACCTCACAGTCGACGGAGTTTACACAGAACACTGAGTGAGAGGAATAAAACACATGGGGTTGTGCTGTTAGAGCAAAATAATCAACCCCTAAACACACACACACACACACACACACACACACACACACACACACACACACACACACACTATTGTTCATCATCATCCTGTAACAGCATTCCATCAAGTGCTTTATTTCTAAAATACTGTACAGTAATCTGAGATTATTATTCATTATTATCGTAAACTATTATTATTATTATTATTATTATTATTATTATTATTATTATTATTATTATTATTAATATTATGAGTTATCAGATTCCCAAAATTCCCCTCAACGTTCACTGTATTTTTATTCACCTTCTCCAGTGTCAATAGAGTCAGAAAAAAAATTTATTCTAATTTTTAGAATTGATGGGAGACCCAAATGTTTGAGTTGTGAGGATAATCAGCATGCCGTTAGTGCTGCTGCACATCAGACTGCACATCAGACTGCACATCAGACTGCACATCAGACAGCACATCAGACAGCACATCAGACTGCACATCAGACAGCACATCAGACTGCACATCAGACTGCACATCAGACAGCACATCAGACTGCACATCAGACTGCACATCAGACTGCACATCAGACAGCACATCAGACTGCACATCAGACTGCACATCAGACAGCACATCAGACAGCACATCAGACTGCACATCAGACTGCACATCAGACAGCACATCAGACTGCACATCAGACTGCACATCAGACAGCACATCAGACTGCACATCAGACTGCACATCAGACTGCACATCAGACAGCACATCAGACTGCACATCAGACAGCACATCAGACTGCACATCAGACTGCACATCAGACTGCACATCAGACTGCACATCAGACAGCACATCAGACTGCACATCAGACAGCACATCAGAGAGCACATCAGACTGCACATCAGACTGCACATCAGACTGCACATCAGACAGCACATCAGACTGCACATCAGACTGCACATCAGACTGCACATCAGACAGCACATCAGACTGCACATCAGACAGCACATCAGACTGCACATCAGACTGCACATCAGACTGCACATCAGACTGCACATCAGACTGCACATCAGACTGCACATCAGACAGCACATCAGACTGCACATCAGACTGCACATCAGACAGCACATCAGACTGCACATCAGACAGCACATCAGACTGCACATCAGACAGCACATCAGACTGCACATCAGACTGCACATCAGACTGCACATCAGACTGCACATCAGACAGCACATCAGACTGCACATCAGACAGCACATCAGACTGCACATCAGACTGCACATCAGACTGCACATCAGACTGCACATCAGACAGCACATCAGACTGCACATCAGACAGCACATCAGACTGCACATCAGACTGCACATCAGACTGCACATCAGACTGCACATCAGACTGCACATCAGACAGCACATCAGACTGCAGTGTGAAAACGAGTCCAAGTCAAAAAGTTGTAAACCCAGAAAACAGCAGATATAAATCATAATTTCATTAGTGCCTGACGTACACACTACAGAGCTCATAATTAAAAGTGTGAGCAGTGTAGCGTGAACACCACAGCCTCCATCACGTGTGTGTGTGTGTGTGTGTGTGTGTGTGTGTGTGTGTGTGTCTGTGTGT
>NC_083472.1:25801468-25806468 GCF_030014155.1 Tachysurus vachellii
ACACACACACACGCACAGATAGACAGATATAAATATAAATGGATCAGAGTGCAGCAGTAATCTCATCTCAGTGTCAGTAATATAATATCGCTGTCTAACAGGAAATCCTGGAGCAAAAGGTGGAGGAGTTTAACCCTTCACTTCCTGTATAGATTCAATTCTTTACAAAACACATGAAATTTAAAAAATATTAAGCAAGATACAAACAGAATCTGGATGAAATATTCTGTTAATTCTGTTGGAATGATAAACACATAAACTCTGGTCAGAAAAAGAAGGTTAGCTTTGATTAAAGTCATGTGCAGTGAAGACGCAGCGCCTCGGCCCTTATCTGCTTTAGTTAATGTTTTTTTTTTGGTTTAATAACCGAAGAGCGAGTGAAGCTGAGCTCTGTACCATAATGTGTCACATGACATGATGATGTCACACAGTTGCAGTCCAACTGTTCACACTGTTTAAATAAATCTAATAAAAGTTTATGGATCCTACAACAATCCTACCACTGGATCCAATCCCTTCCTCCATGCTCCAGATCATCACAGACCTCCTGCCCTGCTCCTCACCACAATCATCAATGGTTCCCTAACATCTGGTCATGTACCGGCTACCTTCATGAGAACAAGGGTTATTCCCATTAAGACTCCTTCACCACAAATGAACATCTCATTACTGATACCTTCTGATTGTGTGATGCACACGAGCCTGTGAATGAGCTGCATCAGAGCGAGTACAGGAAAATAAACACCTTCTGACCAATCAGAACAGAGAAGTGTAATGGTTTAAATGGTTTAAATGGTGGTGTCTTTACCAGAAGAGATCCAGATGAGAGTTTGACATCATTAAGACGTTAAAGCTGAGAGCTGAGAAGTGAGCAGCTGGACTGAGGGACAGAAGCAGGAACACACACAGCTACTTTAATCAGGTTTCCATACCATCAGTGCTGAGAACTGCACAATAACACACACGTCTCATTACACTACACAACAGTAGAAGAGTGAGAAATACACACTCTGTGATACACACTTCTGTGTGAAGACATGAGAACAGGATCTACACAGGCTCTGTGGGCGGAGCCAGTGCAAAAAACTACATTTATACAAATACATTTAAGCCAGATTGAAAGTTACAGGTGATAATTTAGTCTTATTTACAACCTAATAAAAATGTTTCTAAGGTTTTGACCAAAAGTTTGTAAACCTTTATAAAGTGCTCATTGATTTTAGTGCCACAGTTCAGTTACGGTTATATTACTTTGTTATTTAAATATTGTTCCCTCCCTCTAATTAGCATGTGATGTCATTTTTGAAGAAATTATTAGATTATGTGATGAGGTTTGGGATGCAGTGTACGATTTCTGATAAATGACATCATCTCACTGAGAACCGACGTGTGGTAGCCTAGTAGCTACGGTATTGGGCTACCAATCTGAAGGTTGTGAGTTTGATCCCAGGTCCCGGAAGGTTGTGAGATCAATCCCAGTCGACACTGTTGGGCCCCTGAGCAAGGCCCTTAACCCTCAGTTGTATATAGATGAGATAATGTAAGTCGCTCTGGATAAGGGTGTTTGCCACATGCTGTAAATGTAGAACCTTCATGATGTTCAGTAAAATGTGTGTGTGCCGTCTCTCCTCTGCTTTACAGTTAAACTAGAGGCGAATCTGTGAACAGCGTTTTCTCATCTGTGGAAAATTCCATTATGTTCTGCTGCATGATGAATAATGAACAATTTCCTCCCTGATGTTTTTTTTATACTGCAAAAGACCGGAGTGGAAAAAGCCAAACTCAATCACATGGGAAAAAAAGGAAAATTGTTTTAAAGAGCCTGAGAGGAGGAGCTGAGAGTCTGAGCTTCACTCTGAGCTGGTAATATTCCATCAGTGAGACAACAACATCTACACCATCAGAAATATCATTTAAATCCTTCTATCATTCTTCACCAGCGTCCATCCAAAACACAGCGTCCCTGATGATCAGGAACATGAGTCATTTCCTCAACAGATGAATAGAAAAGTTTTGCTTGTTCTGACACACAGCTCGTCTGATCGTTGGGCTGAAAATGAAGAAGAGGAAAAACGATAAATAAGATGAAGATCTCTGATTTATACATCACACCTTTACTGACACAAAACATTGTCCACCTCAGGGATTTAATTCATTTATTAATTTATAGAACATTTGTGAAGAAAATGCCACTTTGTAACTATTTAATCTAAAAATGTTAATTTTGAAATATATGCTATGATGCTAATGTAGCATTGAAAGCTAACAGCTACTAGTTTGGGTAAGAAATTATTTTAAGTGATATTTAAGTGACTTAGCTTATGTTTATATATTAACTATTGTATATAATCGTTTCTTTTTCTTCAGGTACATGTGATGACTTAGTGCATGATGCTAAACTGGAGGCTGTATATTTCCATAATGTGTTAGCTCATTAGCCTCCAGTGCTAAAATAATGAATCATTTCCACACTCGGGTCTCAGACTGTGTACGTTATATTTTTAGATGAAATATTTCTCTGTAATAAACTGAAAAGTATTCATTCAATTGGATTTAAAAATTTTTTTAGATTAGATAATATTAGATATATTATTAGATTATTAGATATAATATTAGATTAGAAAAATATAATGAATTAAATCTAAAATAGTTTAGAATAGATTAGATTAAACTATGAAACGCAGTTAGCATCTAAAAGCAGCAGCTAATAGCAGCAGTAGCATGCAGTAATGTAGTGCATGTGATAGACGGCTGAGAAAGTATATGAAGTGGTGTATGAATTGAACCTGGGGTTCCTCAGGTTCAGTACTCCGGCCTTCTGCTGGCAGTTGTGGATGCAGATGACGGATTTTCTCTCAGATGATTTCACCTGAATGAAACCATTACATCTATTTAAAGTTTAAATAAAAGAATCTTTTTTTTTTTTTTTTTTTTTTTTTTCAAAAAAGTCATCAGAAAACTTTACATGAATCAGCGCTGACCTTTCGATGGCAATAAATACCCAGCGGCTCGGTCCCAGCGTCTGGTGATTGATGTGCTGTGTGTTTATAACATTGTGCCCTTTTTTCCTTATTGTTTTTTTGTTGTTTTTTTCAGGTTGCAATGTTTCAATAAGGAAGGAAACGTTTCTTAAACATTAAATCTTTTATAGTTTTACAGAATTATTGGCACCTTTCTAAAGTATTAATAATTCATAATTAATAAAATTAATTGATGAATTTAATGACAATATAAAGTGTCACTCAAACCACAGGAGAAACATCTTCAAATCATTTTCTGTAATAAACGGAACAATTTTTTTCTTAAAATTGAACACATTCATAAATTCTGTTGCTTGTGTCTAAATATGAGGCTGCACAAAAGACAAGAAAGAAAGAAAGAAAGAAAGAAAGAAAGAAAGAAAGAAAGAAAGAAAGAAAGAAAGAAAGTTTCATCAGCTCTACTGTGTAACCGAGACCAGCATCAAACTTATCCATCATCAGGTTTGGTGTGAAAACTTGGAGTGTGTCTGTGTTAAAGCCTGGAGGTGGATCAGTGCTGCTGCAGTGAGGATTTATTTTGTAACACACTGACTGATGACATCATGAACAGGAACCTTCATCTGAAAACATGGCTACATCTGTAAGGAGGTTAAGGGTAATGATCAGCTATAGATTAGGATTTTAAAGTAAACATCACCCAGGTTTCTTTCTCACACATTAAATAACGGAGAACATTCCGGATTGACTCAGGAGAAAGTCCGAGGTTTTTTCCCTTCATGGGCTCTCAGCAGAGTCGACTGTAATTGCTGAGTAAATTAGAGCCGGTGCTTCACAGGTCTGAGGTCAGAGGCTCAGGTACAGAAGGAGACGGAAGAGACAGAGACAGCTGTGATCAGTGGGAACACACACACACACACACACACACACACACACACACACACACACACACACAGTGATCAAAGTGAAGCAGGACAGACTGTTGCTGCGGGAGATTCACTGCAGGAAAAGATTAAATAGCTCTGGAAGAATCGAGATGAGCTCAAGTATGAGTGCTTGATAAAATGAGACTGAAAGAGAGAGAGAGAGAGAGAGAGAGAGAGAGAGAGAAAAGAGGGAACGAGAGAGAGAGAGAGAGAGAGAGAGAGAAAAGAGGGAACGAGAGAGAGAGAGAGAGAGAGAGAGAGAGAAAAGAGGGAACGAGAGAGAGAGAGAGAGAGAGAGAGAGAGAGAGAGAGAGATTCTTCATTTTTACAAAATAAAGAGAATGAATCTGATCTATACATTTCTGTGCACCACAGAGAGTTTACACACAGCAGTGACATTTAATGTTAAAGAGTTTTTACTAAAAGACACGTGATGCTATCTGTCTGTCTGTCTGTCTGTCTCTCTGTCTGTCTGTCTGTCTGTCTGTCTGTCTCTCTCTCTCTCTCTCTCTCTCTCTCTCTCTCTCTCTCATTCAGCAGGAAATGAACAGTATTTGTGTTTGCTTTGTGTTTTCAGTGTTTGTGAATAATTAGTATGAGATGAAGGTCTACATTACAGAGCCGTGAGTGTGAGATGTGACCTCGAGGCAGTGTTCTTGTTTAAGATGAGTGACGAATAAACATGTAGCTCGGTATCACTTCATCCTCAGGCTGGAGGAATTCATTTTGTCGGGGAAATGAGATATTTCAATTTCTCATAATTGCCATCTATCTGCCGTTCTGTGCCTAATAAACATGGAGAAAATACAGCACAGGGAAACAAAGGTAACAGTTTGCTTTAACATCAAGGCTAACATCTAAGCTAACATCTAAGCTAACATCTGAGCTAATGTCTGAGCTAATGTCTGAGGTTAAGTCTATGGTAACGTCTTGGCTAATGTCTGGGTTAATGTTTGGGTTAATGTCTGAGCTAACATCTGAGCTAATTAGCTATTTAGCTATGGAGCTAGCAGACTATTAACTCGTCTAGTTTCAGTAGGATTCACTGGAACAGAGAATTTATATGGGAAGAAATGTTTAAGTGATGAATAATAAA
>NC_083472.1:25816468-25836468 GCF_030014155.1 Tachysurus vachellii
CTCTCTCTCTCTGTCTCTCTCTCTGTCTCTCTCTTTCTATTGGTCTCTCTCTCTCTCTCTCTCTCTCTCTCTCTCTCTCTCTCTCTGTCTCTCTCTCTGTCTCTCTCTTTCTATTGGTCTCTCTCTCTCTCTCTCTCTCTCTCTCTCTCTCTCTCTCTCTCTCTCTCTCTGTCTCTCTCTCTGTCTCTCTCTTTCTATTGGTCTCTCTCTCTCTCTCTCTCTCTCTCTCTCTCTCTCTCTCTCTCTCTCTCTCTCTCTGTCTCTGTCTCTCTCTCTCTTTCTGTTTGTCTCTCTCTCTCTCTCTCTCTCTCTCTCTCTCTCTCTCTCTCTCTCTCTCTCTCTCTCGCCTACGGTTCTCTGGCAGGGTTCTGCAGCCCCTTCAGCGTCACTCAGTGAAGATGCTCAAGTGGCAATCAGCTATAATTAGTCAGAGAGGCTCCTACACTCTGGCTCCTCCTCCTCCTCCTCCTCCTCCTCCTCCTCCTCTTCATCCGTCTCCATCCTCTCCTAGCTTCATCCATCCAATACTATTCGTCTATCTTTACTTCTCCTCCATCTCTCTTTCTCTCGATCTACACTTTCTCAGTGCAGGAAACTGTTCATCTGTTTTTAGCATCCCTTAGCAAATTAAAACCGGACTGAGAAGCTGAGAATCCTGATGTGATGAGATGTCATAACACACTCTGTTCTCAGAGAAAGGAGAAGGAAAAGTGACGTTCATTTCCGATTCCCTTTCAGCCGCCCTGACAGAGCGTTCCTCAGCCAGACAAATGGATAATGGGCTCCTGCTGCCACTTTAAACTTATTACTCCAGCCCACACACATCAATCTCCCTTCTCCTTCCATCTTTACCTCTTTCTCCCTGTGCTTCATCACCCTCTGAGCTCCACACTGGTCCAGATGAACCTCACTGACCACACCGCTTACACACCGCTCTTACACACCGCTCTTACACACTGCTCTTACACACCGCTCTTACACACTGGTCTTACACACTGCTCTTACACACCGCTCTTACACACCGCTCTTACACACCGCTCTAACACACTGCTTTTACACACTGCTCTTACTGTACACACTGCTCTTACACACCGCTTTTAAACAATGCTCTTACACACCACTCTTACACACCGCTCTTACACACTGGTCTTACACACCGCTCTTACACACCACTCTTACACACCGCTCTTACACACCGCTCTTACACACCGCTCTTACACACTGCTTTTACACACTGGTCCAGATGAACCTCACTGACCACACCGCTTACACACCGCTCTTACACACTGCTCTTACACACCGCTCTTACACACTGCTCTTACACACCGCTTTTACACACCGCTCTTACATACCGCTTTTACACATTGCTTTTACACACTCCTTTTACTGTACACACTGCTTTTACACACTGCTTTTACACACTGCTTTTACACACTGCTTTTACACACTGCTCTTACACACCGCTTTTACACATCGCTCTTACACACCGCTTTTACACACTGCTCTTACACACCACATTTACACACCGCTCTTACACACCGCTTTTACACACCGCTTTTATACACCGCTCTTACACACCGCTTTTACACACCGCTCTTACACACCGCTCTTACACACCGCTTTTACACACCACTCTTACACACCGCTCTTACATACCACTCTAACACACCGCTTTTACACACCGCTTTAACACACCACTTTAACACACTGCTCTTACACACTGCTCTTACACACTGCTTTAACACACTGCTCTTACACACTGCTCTTACACATTGCTCTTACACACTGCTCTTACACATTGCTCTTACACACTGCTCTTACACATTGCTCTTACACACCGCTCTTACACACTACTTTTACACATTGCTCTTACACACTGCTTTTACACATTGCTCTTACACACCGCTCTTACACACTGCTTTTACACATTGCTCTTACACACCGCTCTTACACACTGCTTTTACACATTGCTCTTACACACTGCTTTTACACATTGCTCTTACACACCGCTCTTACACACTGCTTTTACACATTGCTCTTACACACCGCTCTGACTGAAAGTGCTGAAACACCAGAAACACCAACATGAATCTGTCTCCCAAACACTGCTATTTGACAGAAGTCTTCTAATTAGAGTTCATTCTGACACATCACAGGGAAAAACACCAACACACACACACACACACACTCTGTGAGGATGCAGATAGTCTTGATTTGAGGTGTGTGTCTGAAAAATAAACTTTTAATAACAATAACATTTCCATCTTCTTATTATCCTAAAGATTAATTCAGTCAGAGAAAACTTCTCTAGTTTAATCTTTAATCCCTGTCTTCACTTCACTGTGTTTTTCTCCTTCATACTGTAGGTGTTAGTTATATTAGTTATACAAATATTTCATTAGTTAAAGCCCCCTTAAAGCTCCCAAACAAAATACTTGTAAGAAAGAAATTATTTTAATTAAATTGATATCTATCATTAAGAGTGAAAAGTTCACTTGTAGAGTTTTGCATCAATGTTTTAATTTTTTTATTTTTTTTTTTTTTTAATTCACTATAAATGTATTTATTATTTGTCAGGTTCAGGATGAAGGAGCTGAAATACATCACAGAAGCTCAGACAACAAACTAGTGTTTAATCACAGAGTAATGAGTGGGGCACGACGAGAGGGTCTGAATTCTGCACGTGTGTGTGTGTGTGTGTGTGTGTGTGTGTGTGTGTGTGTGTGTGTGTGTGTGTGTGACTACACCTGCTGTAACACTGCAACATCAGCATTTTATGACAGATGTTATTACATACACGCTTGCAACACACTCACATAACAGCTCGTGTCAGCGAACTCAACTCACTAATCAAATCTATACTGACAGGAGAAGTTCAGAGCAGAAGGAGTATGAAGCCTACACACAAACACACACACACAAACACACACACACAAACACACACACACACAAACACACACACACAAACACACACACAAACACACACACACACAAACACACACACACAAACACACACACACAAACACACACACACACAAACACACACACACAAACACACACAAACACACACACACACAAACACACACACACAAACACACAAAAAAACACACACACACACACAAACACACAAAAACACACACACACACAAAAACACACACACAAAAACACACACAAACACGCACACACATACACACAAAAACACACAAACACATAAAACACACAAAAAAACAGACACAAACAAAAAACACACAAAAACACACACAAACACACACAAGCGCACACAAACACACTAACAGACACACAAACAGACACACTAACACACAAATACACTCAAAAACACAGACACACACAAAAAGACAGACAAACACACACTCAAACACACACTAACACATAAACACACAAAAACACTAACACACACAAACACACACACCCTAACACAAACACATTCACAAACACACACATAAACACAAAAACACAGGCAAACACACAAACACACAAAAACACACACGCAAAAACACACAAACAAACACACTTATTACACAAATTACACACTTCTGCACACAGACACACACACAAATACACACAGACAGACACACACTCATACACACAAACACAGTAACACACACAAAAATACACACACAAAAACACACACAAACAAACACACACTAACACACACCCACAAACACACACAAACACACACTAACACACACACATACTCACACGCACACTTACACACACACTTAAGCACGCACACACAAACATACACACACAGACACACACACACTCAACACAGACACACACTCCCACACACACAAACTCACACACACACTAACTTACACCCTTCTGCACCCAGAAACACACACAAATACACACAGACAGACACACACTCACACACACAAACACAGACACACTCACTCATCGCTTGGATGCTGATATACTGTACAGCAGTGCATTGTGGGAATTCTAACACACAATGCTGACCCACTGCAGTGCATTGTGGGATTTCATGCCCTTCAGTATGAGTACATAATGACAGTAATAACATTTATAACATTCTTCTCAGTTCACGCTCCATTAAATGTGTGAATTCAACACCACCTTTTACCACACAGACACAACAACACTCGAGTTTTTTACCATGGTGTTTTTTTTGTGTGTCTGTGGCTTTTCTTTACAATGTCAATCATATGAAACACAACAGTATCTCTGGCTCATTAGAATGAAGCTGGTGTTTGTTGGGGATCCAGCGCTGTGTGAGCCATCTTGTTTTTCCTGAAGTCTTCAGCGTGTGCTTCACATTTTCATTTTCACCCCCAGCATCGCTCTCCAGGTTTTAATAACACAATCTGGATTTTGCGCTCTCCGTTCCCTCGTATTAATGTCTGTCATTAGTCACTGTGGCACGAGCAGACGGCACTCTATCTGCTCAACACATGTGACGATTAGAAGAGGGGCAGCGAGCGATTCATTCCATACGTGAAAGAAAATGAACTCGTAAAGACACAGGACACTGATTGATAAATTCTGGAGGAGAAATTCAGTCTGTGTGTGTTCCTGTAATACTGTACCACTGTCACAATGTCATAGCATTCATGATGTAACGTATGTGATTAAAGACTCTCCTATTCAATCCTTGCTCCATGGACAGGACTCACATGTTTGTTGTTATGGTAACGATATTAAACATCACTCCTGATACACCTGCACATGAATTTGAATTCAGATTCAGATTAAAGCCAATGCGAGTGTCATTTCAGACTCAGACTCAGAGCAGCAGTGTGAAATCTGTCTTTTCTCTTTACACACTGTTTCCTCCATTAGCACCAGTGAATAATAGCAACATTCTAGTGAGACTCTAAATCGAGCTCTTACCAACCCGCAGAGAACAACAGAGGATCCAAAAGGTTGGAGTGAAAACAGGAAGCGCAGATTACAGACTAAATATACAGCAGGTGGGAAGCAGGTCATGGCTAATAACCCACAGAAGCTGATTATATGTGTGTAGGATTTTTTTTTATCTGTAACACACACTTCAGAGATTATTTTGTGTGTGTGTGTGTGTGTCTGTACTGTGTGTGTGTGTCTCTACTGTGCTCTTTAGTTGTGTTACATATGTTAGTACACTAGTATGAGGTTTGGAACACAGCCACAGTTAAATTGCACCTGTTAATCATTTCATGAGCGAGCGCCCTACACACAGCACTGTAGTTTAATGCAGACTATTATTCATTGCATTAGATTATGGTTTGGGACAAAGCCCATGTCTGAAGGCCAAGACTCACCACCTGGTCAGCAGGTTTAATGGCTAAACTTCCATCAACACTGGAAAATAAAGTCTTGTATACGCTGCTGAGAAAGGAAAGGGAAGGAAAGGAGAGGAGAGGGGAGGAGAGGGGAGGAGAGGAGAGGGGAGGAGATGGAAGGAGAGGAGAGGAGAGGGGAGGAGAGAAGAGGAGAGGGGAGGAGAGGGGAGGAGAGGGGAGTATAGAAATGAAAAGAAAAGAGAATGAATAAAAAGCAGAATTAACGTTTCCCTAAAAGAATGTTTGGGACACAACCTGTGACTGTATGTTTTAAACTTACACTACTGTTAGAATATAGACAGAGCTATAATTAATAGAAACACACACACACACACACACACACACACACACACACACACGCACAGAGGTGCAGCTGATTGTTTGCTGATGATGTAAGGTATTAACAATGTGCAGAGTGTTAAAAATGAGACTGTTAATTAATCAATATTAATTCTGTTATTTTTACTAAAATAGAAGTGCTTTAACACAGTTCAGTTCACACATGTTTAAAGGGCAAACACACACACACACACAAACACACACACACACACACACACACACACACACACACACACACACACACAATGCAGAAGTTTCCACTACAGGAACAAAAGAACAAAACTCTGACTCCATCCCAAACACTGAAATTTGCTAGAATGATCATATTTATAAAAAGTTCCACCTATGCCTGCACATGCAGCCTACATAGGCACCCTACATAGACACCCTACATAGGCACCCTCCATAGGCACCATCATTCTGATTAGTGTTCTTACTTTACTGTTAGTTTCACAAATCCTACACTTCCTTCAGTTCCATGATCTGGAATGTAGATGTAGTGTCTCTGTGTCTCCTTTCAGGATTTAGTGCTAACATCATATGCTAACCACTAATTCACTCATTAGCTAGTCAGTTCCCTACAAACACAGTAATAATGTGCACCGTCCCAAACCACAAAGCTTCTTCCAAAACACTCACTTTCTACAATGAACACTTGTATCTTACTCATGTGTTTGGGACACAGACCTCATGTTTTGCTAATGTTTAGCACACAGCTGCAGTCATTAGCAGTTTACTCGCTGCTTACGAACGGCCATAAATCAAACAATTACACAAGCTCACAGCGGAATTTTTCATTTCAGCTCTTTATCCTGTCATCTTTCACTAACAGCACCAATAACACCTGCTGAATCAGTTTCAGTTGAATCAAGTTCTGCTGAGTCAGTTTAATACGAATCAGTTACAGCTGATTCAGTTGGTGGTGGTGAGTGATGAGTGTATAGTGGGTGTGGTTAGTGATTACTGTTTAGTGGGTGCGGTTAGTGATGAGTGTATAGTGGGTGTGGTTAGTGATGAGTGTTTAGTGGGTGTGGTGAGTGATGAGTGTTTAGTGGGTGTGGTGAGTGATGAGTGTATAGTGGGTGTGGTTAGTGATTAGTGTTTAGTGGGTGTGGTTAGTGATAAGTGTTTAGTGGGTGTGGTGAGTGATGAGTGTTTAGTGGGTGTGGCTAGTGATTAGTGTTTAGTGGGTGTGGTGAGTGATTAGTGTTTAGTGGGTGTAGTTAGTCATGAGTGTTTAGTGGGTGTGGTTAGTGATGAGTGTTTAGTGGGTGTGGTTAGTGTTTAGTGGGTGTGGTTAGTGATTAGTGTTTAGTGGGTGTGGTTAGTTATGAGTGTATAGTGGGTGTGGTTAGTGATAAGTGTTTAGTGGGTGTGGTGAGTGATGAGTGTTTAGTGGGTGTGGCTAGTGATTAGTGTTTAGTGGGTGTGGTGAGTGATTAGTGTTTAGTGGGTGTAGTTAGTCATGAGTGTTTAGTGGGTGTGGTTAGTGATGAGTGTTTAGTGGGTGTGGTTAGTTATGAGTGTTTAGTGGGTGTGGTTAGTTATGAGTGTATAGTGGGTGTGGCTAGTGATTAGTGTTTAGTGGGTGTGGTTAGTGATGAGTGTTTAGTGGGTGTGGTTAGTTATGAGTGTATAGTGGGTGTGGTTAGTGATTAGTGTTCAGTGGGTGTGGTTAGTGATTAGTGTTTAGTGGGTGTGGTTAGTTATGAGTGTATAGTGGGTGTGGCTAGTGATTAGTGTTTAGTGGGTTTTGTTAGTGATTAGTGTTTAGTGGGTGTAGTTAGTTATGAGTGTATAGTGGGTGTGGCTAGTGATTAGTGTTTAGTGGGTGTGGTTAGTGATTAGTGTTTAGTGGGTGTGGTTAGTTATGAGTGTATAGTGGGTGTGGCTAGTGATTAGTGTTTAGTGGGTGTGGTTAGTGATGAGTGTTTAGTGGGTGTGGTTAGTGATGAGTGTTTAGTGGGTGTGGTTAGTTATGAGTGTATATTGGGTGTGGTTAGTGATTAGTGTTTAGTGGGTGTGGTTAGTGATTAGTGTTTAGTGGGTGTGGTCAGTTATGAGTGTATAGTGGGTGTGGCTAGTGATTAGTGTTTAGTGGGTTTTGTTAGTGATTAGTGTTTAGTGGGTGTGGTTAGTGATGAGTGTTTAGTGGGTGTAGTTAGTTATGAGTGTTTAGTGGGTGTGGTTAGTGATTAGTGTTTAGTGGGTGTGGTTAGTTATGAGTGTATAGTGGGTGTGGCTAGTGATTAGTGTTTAGTGGGTGTGGTTAGTGATTAGTGTTTAGTGGGTGTGGTTAGTTATGAGTGTATAGTGGGTGTGGCTAGTGATTAGTGTTTAGTGGGTTTTGTTAGTGATTAGTGTTTAGTGGGTGTGGTTAGTGATGAGTGTTTAGTGGGTGTAGTTAGTTATGAGTGTATAGTGGGTGTGGCTAGTGATTAGTGTTTAGTGGGTTTTGTTAGTGATTAGTGTTTAGTGGGTGTGGTTAGTGATGAGTGTTTAGTGGGTGTAGTTAGTTATGAGTGTATAGTGGGTGTGGTTAGTGATTAGTGTTTAGTGGGTGTGGTTAGTGATGAGTGTTTAGTGGGTGTAGTTAGTCATGAGTGTATAGTGGGTGTGGTTAGTGATTAGTGTTTAGTGGGTGTGGTTAGTTATGAGTGTATAGTGGGTGTGGCTAGTGATTAGTGTTTAGTGGGTGTTGTTAGTGATTAGCCTTTTCTGCACATGTCAAAAATTTTAGGTATTTTAGCCATTAAATGTGAAAGATTGTTGGCTCGCTGTCACTGTGTGAAACAGTTCATCTTCTCCTCTGTGATTAAATCACAGAAATAAACTCAGACGCAGCAGCTGACACTCTCTGTCAGTCTGAGTGCAAGACTCGCTAGCAGGAGCTGCAGCATCTCAACTACTCAGGGTCTAATACTGTTACTGCATGAATACAACAATGTGTAGAACATTATACATCAGAAAACCATCCTCTGTATATTCACACACACACACACACACACACACACACACACACACACACACACACACACAGGACACATATTATAGGACCTGTGTGTATGTAAGAAACATGTAACATATAAATATAAACAGAAATAGAACAAAGAGAACCGTCAGACAAACGTATGTGTGATTTCCACTCACCATGTGTGACTCAGTTATGACACGATCTACAAGTTCAACACTTTCTAAATGTTCTCCGTCTTGTTAAGGTTCTTAGTTTTTATTGGGCTTCATGAATCATTTCTTTTTATCACTTTGCATTTTACTGGTTTCATCTTTCAAACTAGATAAATGTATCTGCCAAATATGTGTGTGTGTGTGTGTGTGTGTGTGTGTGTGTGTGTGTGTGTGTGTGTGTGTGTGTGTGAAAGAGGATGTGGGAGAGAGAGAAAGAGAGACCACTAATGTGTCTCATTCTGTAGTTGTATTTTTCATGGCTGTGTGTGTGTGTGTGTGTGTGTGAGAGAGAGAGAGAGAGAGAGAGAGAGAGAAAGACTCACACTCCAATGTTTTCTTCACTATCCTGATCAACACATTCCTCTGTGATCATCACTAAAAGTCGTTGCCATGGTTACAGTACGATACGTCACATAAAGCTCCACAGAGCGTTCTGGTTAGCGCTAGTGATGGGATGCTAGAATGTGATAATTCTAGGATTTTATATTAGTGTTGAATGTGTTGGTGTTGTTTCTGGTACCCTCAGTGTGGTGTAGTCATCTGTCTGGTTTAGTGTAGTTCCAGAACCTATAATCTTCAGTCTATGTGTTCTGTGGGATTCTTCATATTTCTACACTTCTACCCTGTACTCCACAGAGCACATCTAAATTCCTCAATGAGGTTCTACAATCTTCTGCATGTCTAGAGCCAGAGAAAAGGATCCTCAGAGTTATTCCAGAATTTCACTTGCACATTGTGTAGAAATCATATATTTAGTAAAACTTATCTTTTAAGTTAAATAAATTTCCCCAGTACTACAGGAAATGACATCATCATGTATCATTTCTGTTGCTTTGGGCAGTTATTACACAGGGAACAATCACACCTTTAACAACAGACACAGATGCTGATTTTCCCTCAGGGTGAAAACAAGAATCAAAGCCGAAAACATTCCAAATGGTTTTGCTAACATTTCTTCTCTGCAGGTCAAAGGTCAAAGGTCAGATGGAATAATGTACCATTAGCAGCCCACGAACCTCCATTACCGAGGATAATGGGAAGCTGGTGTTCGCCCACATCCGAGCTGGCTTCCCATCAGCCTCGGCATCTCGTCTCTCACGGTCTTGTCTCCGTGTGCGTGACTGTTGTATGATTCTGTATTTAATGAGCGTTATATTTCCTCTTTACGACCCCACAGAGGTGTGTTTACGCAGCGCTATAAAGTGAGAGGTCGTGAACTTCTCCAGAAAATTATTCTCAATCAATAAGAGGCTCTGCATATTGCAAGGAAAATATCTGTAAAAGTACAACTTTTATTTGTTTAAATGTTTTTTGGACTTTTCTCTGTTCTTTCTTTCTTCACCGTGATTAGAGTTTCTCTCCACAAGCTTGCAAACATCACACTTGCGTGGAACTACACGATAAAGAACCTTTCTTTTTTAAATCCAGTCTCTTATCTCCGACTTCACACCTGGAAATAGCGCTTTAATGAGCTTCAGAATGTTAATGACAGAAATATTTCATATTTACATATCGACATGGGCACCAGCTGAACACTCACAGCCAGCTGAAAGTGACGGATGGAGTAAAATACACGAACGTTAATATTAAAAATAAAGAAGGCAAAAAGTTGTGTAAAAGTTGGAACAAAGCTGCTTATTGGTCGACTACAGTAACTCCCCTATGACATCATCAGCTGTCAGTTTGTGACATTACAGAGTTGTGGCTCGGGGCAGTTGGTGCTTTGTTGAGGTTTGTTGAGGTGATAAACTCAGTCATGACCCACAAGCTGCTCTTCATTACGTTAAATTTATTCTGGCGTTTGTTTTAAACAGTAACATGGCGTATTAGCAGCTAAAGCTTTAACTCTGTTAGAAAATATAACGATCTGCTAATTAAACCATTGATCTGATGCTACATATTTATTCCGTTTTAGCCTCAGCTCTACCTCTGCACACGGCCCCATCCTTACGTAGATCAGGAGCTTAATTAGTGTCGTTAGCTTAATTAGCACAACAGATGAAGTCACTTCACAGTCAGATTAGCTGATTTATCTGAGAGAACTTCAGTTCACTGAAATAACTCTTTGTGAGATTAGAAACTGTTCATTATTAATAAACTTACGTGATTTACTTTAGAAATGTTTAATCTGTAATTCCACAGTAATTAAGCCTTAATGGATATTTGACTAAGGTATCAATTACAGCTAATCATTGCTTTTCTTATTAACTACAATTTAAAAACTGAATAATTGAATTTTTTTCTTAATAGCACTGAAATCACTGTACACGCCGAGTTCATTCTTAGCTTGTCTGTACAGCTGTTGCCATGGTTACCTAGCACAAGCTAGTGCCTAGGCCATTCTTCACACACACGCTCCTTCTCTCTGTTTAGAGAGTTGTGTGTCGTGTGATAAGCGTCGAGACAAAAAAGCAAATTCTAAATTCATTAATTATAATAAACCAACAATCACAAGTAGACTTTCATCACTTTGTAAATAAACTATTTATTTCTCCTCAACTAACGGGAATAAGGCCTGAGCCACACCCCCTTACTGCTATTGGTTGTTAGCGGTTGCGTCTCATTGGAATAAATTTAATCTTAGTCTAATTGAACTAGTGACATCACCTGACCCTGCCCAATATTCCCTACAGTTATCTGGAGAAACTGCAATTGTGACATTTCCACTATCACCTTCACATAGACACGGTTCCTTTAAGGTTCTTTACATGAAGTTCCAAATGAGTTCTACATAGAACTGGGCTCTATATTAAACATGAAATGTTTTTTTCTAAACAACATACGAAAGAAATTTTAAGGTCCTGGAAGTGGTTAAGAATTTGGTTAACATTTATTTTGAATTAAGTAAACATGTGTAAGAAGTTTTGGGCCACAGGAGAGAAATGAATGTTCAACACTTCAGCAGGCAGCGACCTGCAGCCGTTCATCACCTAAACACATGCCGCAGAGAAGGAAATGAATCAGTGCAGTGCTTCATTTCCATCAGTTTCTCAGCACTGAGAGCTGCGTGACGCCAGCGTTCAGTCCTCCATCAGACACGTGTGTGGGAGCAGTTTAGTGTACTGTAAAAAGGTTTATTCCACATCAGCATGAGGAGCTCAGTGAGGAGAACACTGAACACTTTACAAGTTCAACAGCAGCCATGTTTTGAAAACTATATTAAACATGTGTTGGAGATTCGGGTCACGCAGGTGAACAGGAGAGGAACAACAGCTGAAAAACAGCACTTCAATAAAAGCCTGAAATTTTACTCAGTTAAAAGTCGAAGTAGTAAAGAGACACTTCAGTAAAAGTGCCCACAATTAAAGGAGTCAGAGGTGAAAACAGCTTTCTGTCTATTTCTGTCTAACTATGTGTTTTTTTTTCTCACACATTCAAAGTTTTATAACTTATGAAAAGTTATAACGCTTACTGTAAGTGGGCGGAGTTAGGGGCGGAGTTACTGTAAAATAAAACTGTATAGTTTAATGAAATAATGATATCTGAATGTTTGTTATGTAAAGAGCTTCTGACCAATCAGCATCCAGCACTGATTCCATAATGAGTCAGTGAATCAGTGAATCGGTGAATCAGTTCAGATAACGAGACAGACGTCGGACATCACATCCAGACTGGAGACACTTAAGATGACTCTGAACAACTCTGAGTCAAATGGTTAACAGAGCTGTGATTCTCACAGAGTGACTGAAAATAGTCACAAATCTGAAGTGAAGAAAGAAAGATAAATGAAAACTCCTCACAAGTCTCACTGTACCTGTAGTTCTCCCCATTATGTTAAAAAGATCCCCGCTGTTTTAATCTGTAATTGGACGACATTCGTGTTGGAACAGAGCCGCGACTCCCACAGAGTGCAAATGTGAAGCAGAAAAATCACTAAGACAATCTGGGAGCTTGTTTACTTCACGTTTCTGCTCATTTCATACGACGTTATTACACTGGAGCTTTATAGGGAAAAGTGAGTGACACTGAATAACAAAATACTGAACCACATCTGAGCCTCTTCCTGCTTTCACTGGGATTATAGCACAGCAGGACAAATACAGAGCTTATTATTATTATTATTAGGGTTCAAGCGCGAAGCACTGGAAACCTATTGTTTTTGTTAGGATTTTTATTATTATTATTATTATTATTATTATTATTATTATTATTATTATTATTCCGCCCTAGAAACGGTCGTGCAGCCCAAACCGTAAGGCCTAGAGAGCTCAAACTTGGTCAGATGGTAGTACTGGTCACAGTCAGGGCCAAAATCTCAGCGGAATCGGACAATTTGGGGCGCTTCAGTGCCCCAAAACGTGTTTGTCCCCATAACCCCTAAACCCCTAAAACCCCTATGTCCAAATCTCAAGTGCTTTATATCATTGGAATCCTTGGCTTATGACTTAAAAAATGTATATCTCCAATTTCATTTCCGCCATTAAATTTTTAAAAAAGTCGAAATTTTGATTCAAGGTCCTTAAGGGGCCCCAAAAAGTTTGGACTGTGAGGAGCCAGTTTTACTAAAATGTCAATAACTCAAGAATTAAATGAGCTATCAACACCAAACTTGGGACACATGTGAAAGAGGTCAAACTGAGGTCACAGTTCAAAAATCGTGGCGATTGGCCACTTCGTGGCGCTATAACGGAAAAATCACTAAAAACAGCCATTTTTGCCATTTTTAAAAAAAAAAAGCCCTTTAGCGCCCCCAACAGTTCAAAAACCCAATTTTGTGCTGACTTATAGGCAAAGATTCTGATTCTGGTTCTGACTCGGAGTGGGTGGGGCCTAACCGGGAAATAGGCAGGGCTTGTCTTGAAATGGGCTTTAACCGGTAATAATTAATTTGTAATATTTATAACACTAGCTTACTACCTTTATGTTTTTATGAAATACAGCAAAAACGTGTCAGACACACAGTGTCTGGTTACTGGTTAGAGACAGCTGAAGGTTTAAAAAAGAAAAAAAATCTCCGACAGGCAGAGACGCAATGCGAGTCGCATTCTACCAAGCAAGCACCACGTCTGAACGAACCCACGTTTACCAGAACTCTACTGGTTAGTAAGTATGTATTATTAACATTACAACCCGAAGTAAAAAGCTGAAGAAACCCTAAACGTTAACGGAAAAGACCCACGAACCCGAGTGACTGAGGGAGAGACAGAGAGCTGTTCTGTGTGTGACTGTGAGTGAGCAGAGCGAGACACAGCAACACAATACATCTGTATGTGTGTAGGGGAGGGGTGCTGTGACTAGCCTATCACTGTAGGGGAGGGGCGCTGTGACTAGCCTATCACTGTAGGGGAGGGGCGCTGTGACTAGCCTATCACTGTAGGGGAGGGGCGCTGTGACTAGCCTATCACTGTAGGGGAGGGGCACTGTGACTAGCCTATCACTGTAGGGGAGGGGCGCTGTGACTAGTCTATCACTGTAGGGGAGGGGCGCTGTGACTAGCCTATCACTGTAGGGGAGGGGCGCTGTGACTAGCCTATCACAGAACATATAGCCAATGATGATTTTCATTCAATCCGAGCACAGATATTGACTCGTATTACTCGTATAATACTCGTAGTATACATATACTCGTATAATACACTGTAGCATGACATATGTAGCATGACATGACATATATTGTGGCACCCTCTGTAACTTGCGGGTCACTTTGTGTATGTGAAAATCCCTAAAGGCCTTAAACGCTTGAACCCGGGAAATGCTGCTTGCAGCTTTAATATTATTATTATAATTTTTATAATTTTTATTATTGTTATTATTATTATTATTATTATTATTATTATTATTATTATTATTATTATTATTATGTCCAATTTTATCTCAACAAAGTCAGCAGTGTGTTTGATTTCCTCCAACAGGATCACTATTCAACATCATCATTATTTCACTTCGGACCACGGTTCAGAAAACCACAGACACTCTTCATCTTCATCTGATGTCAGTGAAGACGTCTGTGTATTCATGTCATGACGTCTAGTTCACTGTAGCATTTTACACTCAATTAGCCTCAATTACTCACCTGAGCATCACACAGTAAAGCTCAGCTTTGTAATGAAGGAACAATTATGACTTAGTGACGTTGTGAAACAGGGGAAAAGAGATCATGACTCCGGATTGGCAACAAAAAGTGAAGAATAAAAATTTATTTTGAATTTCTTCAGTCAAGTGAGGAGCTTTTATATCACTTCTCCTTTAATGTGCAGAAAATCCCCTGAGAAAACACATCAGGTTTACTTTTCTTATAAATTTAAAGTTCAATAATCTTACTTAGGCCTTCACACACACTTAACCATGCGTCTCTCACTCTCTTTCTCTCTCTCTCTCTCACACACACACACACACACACACACACACACCCACACACAGAGCTCAGCTGCTCCTTCCTCTTACACAGATGGAGGCTTTTCATCTTGTTTTATTCTCCTCTGACAGAGCGATGCTTATCTCTTACTGTTAAAATCCAGACTCTAAAATTCTGAGGTGTGCTTTTAGAAGAATATTCAGTAGAATAGAATAGAATAGAATAGAATAGAATAGAATGGTAATTAATTATACAGTGTGTGTTGATCAGTCCTGTACATCACTGCTCTCTGCTGCAGCTGCGTCACCCTGACCCCAGGGTACTGACCACAAGTTCTCCCTGAGCTCTACATGTTCTCCCTGACCTCCACATGTTCTCCCTTGGATCCACGTGTTCTCCCTGAGATCCACAAGTTCTCCAAGAGATCCATGTGTTCTCCCTGAGATCCACCTGTTGTCCCTGAGCTCCACATGTTCTCCCTGAGATCCACATGTTCTCCCTGAGCTCCACATGTTCTCCCATAGAGATCCATGTGTGAGTTTTTTCTGGGTTCTCCAGTTTTTCATGATTTCATCCTAAACGTTAATGTTCCAGATTAGTCATTATTTCTTTTAACTAGTCTTTACTTATATCTGTGCCCTAATAATGAGTTACTAATGAAAATATACATTTAAATTAATAATTCATATGAGTTAAGATTGTTTACACAGTGACCAGTTTGGAATTCATGCAGTGACATTTATTATCTCACACGGTATAATTTCCAGCTAATAAAGTCCTCTGTCGCTCCCTACATAGTGTACAATGTAGTGGTGCAGTAGACACTACCTAGTGCCCTTCATCACTCCCCTTGTGAACACTAACCTTCACATTCAGCCACAGAAAACTAAACTTCTGTAAAGCAGCATTGAGACAATGTGCATTGTTAAAATTCTACACAAATAAATTGAATTGAATTTTCTTCTGAGTGAGAAAGTCAACTGGACTGCAGGTTTAACACATATTTATTTTTTGTTTTTCCAGAATCTTTTAAATTCTTCTAGCGTGTTTGTCATCGTGTCCATTCAGCACATCACGTCCTTCTGTGGAACTCCCTTCACCATCTGCTGCAGGAAACAGAACCAGAGCCATGGACATGTGGAGACTCTGGGTCAGGATTAGTTAGACTTAGTGGAGGAGAAGTATAAGGATGACGTCAGCAACACGTCAGAGTCGTTTCTGTTATTTATTATAGACAGACTCAACAGCATGAGTGAGAATAGTTTCAAAAATAAAGGGACCTGATCTTCAAATAGTGAGTTTATTAATCCATAAATACATCGCTCATTCATCCCTGCACCTTTCAGCCATCAGAACAACATTGTGTATGAATATTAGTGAAGAACGTCTTGTGGAGTCTTGTTAAAGAAATAAGTTTTGATATCTGATGAAAGCCAAACTAACTTCACAGCTCCATCTGAATCTCACTCAAGGCCAAGAGAGAAAAAACTGAACTAATTCATCAGTCTGAAACACTTACAGTATTTATACTCTCTCATTACTGCTGGATTTTCTTCCTCCTCTGAATGGCAGTGTGCATCGCTCCAGTCGTCTTCTGCCTCTTCCTTTTGTTACAGACGAGATAGATTAGGTATGTCAGTGTTTTATACATTCAAAATGACAAAAAAAATGGAGACAAAAGAAAAAAAGCAAATTCAGAACACCAGATCTTTTTTTGCCAATCAGTGATGAGCTGTTTTTGCTAAAGCACATCTGCCAAGTCAGAAAAAACCCAGCAGAAAGCCTTCGAGTTCATGAAAAGAGGAGAAAAATGAGTGCTATCGCTCTCTCCGGAAGAGCAGAGGAAGCTAAAACGGATAAAAAAGTGCCCATTGCAGCAAAAGTGGCAGGAACAAAAGAAATACAATCCTGTAGAACGCTGAAACTTTAGAGCTCATGAAGCTCGTCTTTCTGAAACCGACTGCAGCTCGGCTCCGGCTTTCACACTGACATGTTCTCAGAAACACCAGAGGTGAAGTGCAGTGTGTGTGTGTGTGTGTGTGTGTGTGTGTGTGTGTGTTCATGGAAGCTGCAAAAGAGCACAGTACAGGATGTTCCTACACTGCAGATTTCACACATGACCAGTTTAAGTCTAAAATAATGGAATCTTAAATAATAGAGATGAAGAAATTTGGGCTCGCTGTAATTCACCACACAGTCGCTCTTCTGTTTAGAGACTTTTCTCTCTGCTGTCGTGTTTTATAGACTGTAATAATGCAGCTGAATGACGCTGGGCATTTTTATGAGTCTCTAAGCACTTTGTTGTGGTTGAAAACTTATTATTCTTTATTGATTCTGACCACAGAAATGTTTCTTGTGGAATGAAGATCTGCAGACTGCTGGACCTTCAGCTCGATGGTTTTTGACACAGGATCCTGCTGTTAGCCTCCAGCTCTCTTCATTCCTCTCTAATGAGACCTCGTCCACGTTCCCTTAGTTGAAAACACCCCTTGGTGTCTCAGTTCAAGAGAAGTTCTTCAGATCACTTTAGACTTCAGGAGAACTCGGACAAGCCCCAGGCTTTACTCAAATCATTTGATTGTGTGTCTTCATATTTTCAACACTAACACAAACAAAAGCTTTATTTTATTAAGTCTACAAATAAATATAGCAAATTAAATGTGTGATAAATTATCCTCTGAATATGGAGCTTTTGCATAACTCGACTCCACTAACCAATACACAACTTATGGAGAAAAAAGTATGTGCCCCCTGATGCTCCCACCCATACAAGGTATTTTTCCAAACTGTTACCAAAAAGTCTGAGTCACACAGTTGTACAGAACATCTCAGACATCTGATCTCACTAAAATCAGTGTCTGATCTCACTAATGTTCTTATAGCTGAATTATCACCACAGACGCAATCCAACATCTAGTGGAGAACCTTCCAGAAGACATGATTAGAGCTGAAAAGGGAATGAATCTGTCCACATACTCTTGGTCATGTGGTTTATTTCACACCTCTGAGACAGGAAGTTCATGAACAGTGCTGACACTCTTGCTGTTTTTTCTCCAAAGAAACCACCTTCACGCAAGACAGATCATGACTGGAAGAATCTTCCTGAATCTCCTTCATCATCCCACCATCAAGAACCCATGTATGAGGAGGTTTTTGACAGAGAATATAAGTTTGTAAAAAGAGTGAGCTGGCGTTTTGGGTTGTGTTCTGTTCCAAGCATTATAGCTGTGAACTTACAGGAACTTACAGAGGGAGATTAGACTGGGCATGAACATCTGCCTAGAGATACAGATATTTCACTGTCCATGCTGAAGTTCAGGGTTCTGGGGTTTTCTCACCTGGATAACACATGGTGTCCCACAAGGTTCTCTAGCAGGCTCTAAATCTATATCACATGTCTATCTCTAAACCTAAAAGTACTCTGAGGTGATTGTCTTTGTTGTGATGTATCACAGAAAAGAGAAGACACTGTGTCTCGCTGTACGCTGTCTTCTTTCATCCTGACTGGAATATAAAATATAAGACATATAATAAAAAGCCTTTTCATAGTAAAGGTTAAAGATCTGAAAGGAGATGTTTGACTGGTGCGATGACCGGCAGCTCGTCTTCGAGCTCTTCCGAGGTTACAGTAAAATTATACATGTATTCAGTGACATTTACGAGAAAAGAGAAGATGTTATTAGCAGGTGAGAAGAGCGCACCATCGATGAAATGTGTCTTTTTCATGCTGCTTTTCAGGATGCTGAATGTCATAGAAGAACATTCTCAGGTCCATGAGTACACGCAGAACTCAGAAGATGAGACATGGAGTAAAAAGGAGAACTGGAGCGATAGATCAGGAAAGAAGTGAAAGAGCAAAAAGATACAGAAGATCATTTACACTGGACTGATGGAAAAAACACTAAAACAAGATATTTATGGAGAACGAGTTTCTCATGAAATAAAGAGAGAGATGAAGGAAAGACAGAGGGAATGACACACAGATATATACTGAAAGAGCGCATATATATATATATATATATATACAGAAGGGGAGAGAGAGAGAGAGAGAGAGAGAGAGAGATGGCTTTCATCCAGACAGAGATGGACTGATGTGATGTGGAGAGGTGAGTCCTGCTCTTTTCATCTCTTCATCAGGAAGTTCAAAGCCGGAGCGGTGCTTTGATTTCGTCCTGGCCTTGATGTGCAAATCTAAATTTGAGCGAAATTGAAAAAAGGAGTGGAGCTGAGAAAAGGCCGGAGACACATTACAGCAGATGAAGAAATAAATGTGTCATTCATCGCCTCACAGACCTAATGATGAGAGAGAGAGAGAGAGAAGAATGAAAGAGGGATGAGAGACAGAAATGAAAGTATAAAGGTACGAGGCTTCCGGTGTTAGAGCAGCGAACTGCATCCTGTTGATCCCACAATGCACTGCAGGAGTGAACGCTTCTGATCGTGGCATATTCTCACAAGACTTTTCTTTCTCTCAGGAAATGAAGATAAATTTCTGTAGTGTGTTCTGTAGTGTGTTCTGTAGTGTGTTCTGTAGTGTGTTCTGTAGTGTGTTCTGTAGAGTGTTCTGTAGTGTGTTCTGTAGAGTGTTCTGTAGTGTGTTCTGTAGTGTGTTCTGTAGAGTGTTCTGTAGAGTGTTTTGTAGTGTGTTCTGTAGTGGGTGAGACAGCAGCGTTTCCTCTGATCACTGATCACAGTTAGTGAAGTCTGATTCCTGCAGCAGTAAATCAGACAAACTGTTGCTTCTGATCCATAAATACAAAAATCTGTCAATAACGTGTTAGACATCACATCAGTAACTTACCAGAAATCACAGACACATATCATAAACATCACGTTCACTTTACTTTTTATTTAGAGCGCACACACACACACACAAA
>NC_083472.1:25848968-25858968 GCF_030014155.1 Tachysurus vachellii
TCAGAAACTGATCAAACATCAGTGCTGTGTATCACAGGTCAGGATCCGTCTCAGAACCTTCTTGATTTCAGAATATTTCAGAATGTTTCTTAACATTTAGGAGCCCAAAATTAGCATGTGATTGTGTGCTAGCTAGCTTGGAAGTCAAGGAGGAAAATGTATTTAGTTGTTCTCTGAAACAGAGAGAGCTTTAGGAGTAAGACAACAGGAATAAAAGCTTACATTAAACATAGAATACATTAAATGTAAGCTAGCTGGTGATGTGAGTTAAACACCTTTATTTTCACACTAGCCAATCAGCACTGAGCTTTTTTTTTAAACTGACAGACATTCAGCCAGTTCATTTATTACTGCTGTTATGAATCTTTATCTTCTTCTCCCGTGTTTTTTTTTTTTACTTTTGATATCCAAAGAGATACATGCACTTCATCAGGATTCTCCAAAGAAACATCTCCAACTTTCTAAACCCTGAAGTCATTAAAAAATGGAACAAACCTAAACCAATTAAAAAGCTAATAAGCTGCTGTATATTCAGGAGGCCTCCCGGTGTCTTCAGGGTCCTAAGTGACTGCTGTTTATCACATTCAGAAAGAAAGTTTCCTGTTCAAGCATTTTAATGGAGGTAAAATGTTTAAACAGTAAAAGTTGGGGAACATTCCAGAGTTTTGTAATGAGGCACAGGTCAATAGTTAAAGACAGAGTAGATGTGGTTCTGCCCAGCGTTTTTCTGAACTTTTCCCATAAAATCAATTTAGATTAATTTTTTTGAGAACAAAATGGCAATTTCTGTTCATAAAAATCCCATAAGATGAAGAGACTTATAAGATAACAGGAAAAAAACATTGCAGCCTTCAAGTTTGATCAAAATAATTTTTTCTACAATGGCTTGATAACTACATCTAACTGAAGTTCTCCAGTGTTTTAGAGGGGAACCATTAGGAGAAAATAAACTGAATTAAATTAATCAAACTTTTTAAAAGGTTTGCTGATGTGCAGGACTGAAAATGTGCACCTTCAGTTCATTCCTTTATAGACCTGAACATAAAAGCAGGAGAAAAATAACAGTCGGCAAAATTGTGCCAAAGAATTAGAAAAGCTTTCAGACTATAGGAACATACTGTGTGTGGGGGTGGGGGGTGGGGTGTATGTATGTGTGTGAGAGACACTGAATGACTAAAAGAAGCCAACGACTAACAATAACTGACTCGTATCCAATAGCAACCGCCATGACCTTCCATCGACTAAGTGTCTCGGCCTCTGTTTGAAGTCGCGGCTGACTAAACGCTGGAAAAAGGCCAGAAATGACAGAGAGGAAGACGAGTAATTGAAGCTCTCGGGAGTGAGCCACTTCATCTCACACTGAGTGTGCACTACACCACTTTAACCTGGGGTTTAATTCACACACTCTTCCCTTATACCCTGCATCCTACACCCTACTTTCTACATCCTCCCCAACACTCACACACACACAAATTAGAGACTGATCATTGCATAACAAGATTCCTGCGATACCGCCACCTTACTCTGTTTGTGTGTGTGTGTGTGTGTGTGTGTGTGTGTGTGTGTGTGTGTGTGTGTGTGTGTGTGTGTGTGTGTGTGTCTGAATGCAGCCAACAAAAGCGAGAGCGAAGGCGGGAACAAGCAAAACAATTGCTGTACATTAGATAAAAGCAGTAAATGGGGCAGAGTGTGGGTTGAGTGCTGGGTTTAATGAGCAGAGATCTTGTCTTGTAGTGCACACTACACATCAGGGTATCTAGTGGACAAGCATGAAGCATGATCAGTGAGATGGAGCAGGTTGGATATAAGGGTCAGTTTGAACATCCGATGTGCTCTGACCTGAGCAACAAACTGGGGAAGTTTTACTGAGCTGTCAAGTTCATGCGCAAATATGTTAATGTTTAGAAAATCATATTGTTTGTGTCCTTGTGACAGTGTGTGTGTGTGTGTGTGTGTGTGTGTGTGTGTGTGAGAGAGAGAGAGAGAGAGAGAGAGAAAATACCATGTTGAATAATTTATCTGCTTGTTGGAGTTAATAAGTGAGTTGTATCAGCAGTGATGGAAGTTTGTTCAATGATAAGCGTATATCTCGCAACACACACACACACACACACACACACACACACACACAATAGTTTAGTGAGGTTATGACCCTTTGGACCAATCTTTCTCAGTAGCTGAACTGTAGCCACACCCACTTTCTCAGAACTGACATCCCATAATGCATTGTAACTGATGTCAATAAGTCAGTTCCTGAGAGAACTCAACGCTGCTTCAGTGCTGACGCTGTGTGAATGCTTCTTTAAGGAAGTTGTGTCTGAAGCTCTGTGTGCACACGTCAATTTAATGGCTGAGGAAGGACACGTGACAAAGTGATTACGCACCAGTAAGTACGTATAAGGGCATCTACGTCACATTGCTCCAGCTTCTTTTTTGTCTTCAGAAAGTCTCTGTGTATGTTTGTGTCAATTGTCTGTCCTGTCTGTTTAGTGCAGGGACTGGTGAGTTGTCCAGTCATCCTGCTGGCCTACTGTCCTCTGCCCCATGAGAGGATGCATTTGCTTTGCCCAGTAAGAGCCTTGAGGACTTATGTCCACTGCTCGAGGTTGTGGTGTAACTCCTCCTACCTGTTTGTCTGCTTTGGGAGCCGGAATGGGGGTAAACCGGTCTCCAAACATGCCTGGTGCGCTGGGTAGTAGAGGCCATTACTCAAGCCTATGAGGGTTAGTGTTGCCTCATCTCTCAGAATCAATGCTTACTTCACTAGGGGTCTTGCCTCATCCAGTTCCTTAGCCACGAGTGTTTCTTTGAAGATATCTGTGCTACAGAGGGTTGGTCCTCTCCGCACACCTTTAATCGGGTTCTATAACTTAGACCCGAACCCCACTCCAGGGTCCCAGGTTCTGCAGCACTATTGATGTTCTGCTCCTTCTCAGTGAACCAGGTTACATACATAACCTGGTGTAGTTATGTACACTGGATTCCAGACTTGAGTGCAATTCATAAATTTTCAGCCTTGTGACTTTGAGGCCTTTGAATTGCAAAGACTTAATTTAGAAAGTTTAAAAAGGATAAATTTACAAATCTGCAGTGAATCAATTATTCTTCAAACAAATGCTATATTTTCAGCTAATCAGCATTAATCTTCATTTCTGAGGTCAAAGTTCATCCAGTCAGCCTGCAGTAAACAACGACAAAATTGAAAGAGTGCTCTTTCCCTGAGGACATGAAGGCTGCATGTGATAATGATGCTCACAAACATAGCAGCCTTCACCTGAAAGTGTAGGAGAAGCTGTCTGTTTATCTCACACACAAAAGGAACAACTTTACAATTTGTTCATATCGAGGAAAATTTGAAGTTGGACAAAATCCTGACACAAAGCTGAAGTGAAGTGAGACAGATGTGTAGGAGCTGTTAGTGAAACGTGGTCATGTTCATAACCAAACCATCTCTTAAAGCTCTTAAAGACTCAATATTTCATTTCAGTTATAAAGTTATAGGTTTAGAAAGTGATTAACACCAAGATACTTTTTACACTAATTAACTCTCTGGTGTTAAATTTGATAAATAGAACTCAATGACTTTTAGGCATCAAAATTCTATTTTGACCAATGACCAATGAGTTGATCCCAAATCTTGATTGTGAATTTATATCACTGTTGTGTTTTGTGCATTTGGTCCATGTTCATTCTTCATTATTATCTTCATGTATCACTGCTCAGTGCTTGTTGTCCTACACATGCTCCAGAATCCTTCAGAGAACTTTGAGTTCTCTGAAGAGAGTTTTGAAGACTGCTGAAGCGCTAGTTCCTAAAAGGAAGGCATTTATTAGGGATTTATTATTGCTGTATTTTTTAAGATGATTTTTGTTGTTTTATGGTTCATAAAATTGACATTTAAGTTGAAAGTAGGTGCAGATCCACAGCAGGAAGCATTTTGGACGAAGCTTTGTGGACACATTGTGGACGAAGCTTAGTGTGTTTTATATCAGGAGATGCAGGAGCAGCAGAGAGAAACCTTTATATCAGAAGGGTAGCACTATATACAGTATATATATATATATAGCCTAAAACCAGAATGATCTTTGTTTGTTTGTTTGTTTTATTAAATGTAAACAGTAGCACCGCCCCAAAAGAGGAAGAGATGTTAAATCTGTGAGATTAATGTTGTTTGTTCCTTAACCAACAGGTTCCCTGTCCTGATGTGCCATTAGATAACACGCAAATTAAAACATACATTTTTAGAGGCTGTGTCTCTCTTTGTCTTTACTCACTCTGTCTACATGCTTTTTGTTTGCATTAACGTGCGCTTTTATATTGACTATATTCGAGTAAATTTGAGTACATTCGAGACTTGGCTCCGCCCCCTGCCTCGTCGTTCTTGTATTTCCTGATTGTAGTCGCCTGTTTTATTTTCAGTAGTTGATTCATTTGTTTATTTAAACTGTTGTGTTTTTATTCCTTCATGAAGCCTTATTGTGTATTTTTGTGTTAGCACAATTAGTTAGCAGAGGAATTTCTTCATGAAAGATCAACACTCCTAGAAATGGTCCAGAAGTTCAGTGGAAACACATCTATTGGTCACTGAGTGTTAAACAAGCAACGAATCCTGAAGCCTTTGTGTCTTTTGAGAAAGAGTCAGGATTACATCAGATGGAGGTGTTAATGGTTCAATTTTGAAACACTGTCATTGTTTCTGCAGGATCTGCTTTGAACATTCACACCTAGATTTTCATATTGTTCCAGGTTTAGGAGAATATTTCCCTCAGGTCATTGTGAGCTGAAAAATGACACAGATTACTTTTCAGTCTGTTGTTTCGATGTGTGGAGGTTTTTAATTGTAAGCAGAAGAGAAGCTCAGTGCAGCGCCAAAGAAATAACAGGCTTAGTATGGTCTGGCAGGGCCAGCCAGCCACCCACAAACACACACACACACACACACACACACACACACAGGAGCAAAGCCACAGGCAGCAAGAAGGTCTGTGGCTAATGCACACTAATGAGAGGGTGTACCTGCGTACCGTCACACACACACACACACACACACACACACGTGACAATAACAACAGTTTTAAACCTCATTCTGTTGTATATATACACTAAAATTCTTTTCATTCTTAAAAATCATTTATATAATACATTTGTATCTATGTAGATGACATCATAAGTTTGATTTGCATGCTCCTCCCCCATTTTTATTGACAGACCAAACAGTTAAAATAATTTACTTTTTACTATTTTACTTTATCTCTATATTTCTAACATCAGGATCTAGTAATATGCATGAGTAATATGCACTCAAGTGGTGTAGTGAACTGACAACACACAACTACACACAACTACATACAAGGGTGAGGGGTTATCAGAGAGTGGGGTTACTAGAAGACATAATACATGAAATCACACACACATATTTTCAGGAAAAAGTTTTTTGCGAGTGGGATTGTTTCGGTTCATCTTCTGTTGACATAGAACTTACTAATAACACCTTAATAACATGTTAATGACCTTAACAGGCGTCTTTTTTCATGCAGTGTCCCAAATGACACACATCCTCTGCTACCTTCTCTTAAACACTAAGCTGAGCATTTGGGACACAGCCACACTCACAGTGTTAGCTTGTGGTCAGGACGTTTATCTGAATAATGAACACTATTCGTATAACGGCACACAAAGCTCATTAAATTACAAAAAATTACATTTATGCTAATATCATTAAAAATAAAGACTCTCCTTCACTCACCACTTAACAGATGGATAAAAACAATAGTCTTTTTCTTTTCCTTTTTTTATTAATTTTTTGTTCAGAGTTCCTGGAGCTCAGCTGTGCAGGTGAACTAATTTAAGAGTGTAATTCTACGGAGGAAATTGAATTTGAATTTTGAATATTAATAATGCACAGACAAAGGGAGCGAGCTGTCAGTCTCTTTCTCTCTCTCTCTCTCTCTCTCTCTCTCTCTCTCTCTCTCTCTCTCACACACACACACACACACACACACACACACACACTGAATGTTAGCTGATTTTCCTCTTATCAGTCTGTTAAACAGAACACAATGTGACCTTAAATCAAAATAAACCACTGGATTAAAGGCCAATAATCCGATAACTCTAATCTAATACAGTTTAATGTTTTATGTGTGACAATAAAAGTAGAGGTTTTCCAGTGAACTAACTCATGACTAAGACATGAATTCTATACCGATTTCTTCTACAGTGAACTAGAGAGTGATAATAAACCAGTTTAATGACTGTATGATTTCAAGTTTATTCCATGTCACACTGTTCGAGATCCGATACGATAAACTGTATGATAAAATTTGACGGTGTGATGTGTCTCTGTGTCTGTACTGTGACTTTACTGTCCTCCTATTGGTGGAGTTTAGACGAGCAGCATGGCAGCGCTCACACTCTGAGACTTTACAGATTTACAACAAATCACACACCTTAGGAGTTTTAACAAGGAGGCCGATGTAAATTCACCACGTGACAGTTTTATCTGTGACACCAACATCAGACCTAAACTCACAGAGAAAAGCTCCATTAACACTGAAATCTAATTATAAAGACAGTTTCACTCCATGTCATTTCTGAATATCTTATAAACACAATGTTTCACCCAAATCAAATTGTTAGCAGTTAAATAAAAATAATACAAACATACACTTTTACACGGATCAGTGATTTTAATCTCTTTTGTTCCCTTTAATGAATTTTATATCTACATTCACTGAAAACACTGAGCTGCTGTTAGAGAAAACTAATCAACACCTCCTGACCAATCAGCATTCAGAATACATATCTCTCAAAATCAAACCCGCAAAGAAGGGTGTGTGTGTGTGTGTGTGTGCGTGTGTGTGTGTGTGTTTTCACAGGCAGGTAAAATGTAAAGTGCTTCCGGCCTGTAGGTGGCGCCGGAAGCACAAAGACTCATTAACAGTAAGCAGACAGGGCAGCGGGGTAGAAGCATTGTGGGTGGCAGTGTGTGTGTGTGTGTGTGGGGGGGGTGCATTTATGTGTGGGTCGGATGTTTTATGTGTGGTCAGTGCAAAGGTATGTTTTCAAGAGGGCAGCTGCCCCTTCCCTTGCAGCCCAGTGTAACCACGCCCAGTGTAACCACGCCCAGTGTAACCACGCCCAGTGTAAATACCTGTGGCAGGTGTTGAACTCGGGCCCCTTTTAATACGTTTTAAGATGGGCTTAGGGTTTAAAGTCTAAGATCAGACAAACTGAAAGTTCTCGAGTTCAAGTGCATAGGGAAAAAATAAGATTTTCGGCAGAAAATAAAATGAAGCTCTTTTTCTTGCTCCATTTTTTTTAGTCTTTTTCACGCACACTGTATATCACAAGCCCCGCCCACTTGCTGAGAGCTCCGCCCACATATTACAGTGTGTGTGTGTGTGTGTGTGTGTGTGTGTGTGTGAGAGAGAGAGAGAGAGAGAGAGAGAGAGAGAGAGGCTGGAATCTGTTCCTCCGTGAGCAGTGAACAGTATGCGCGAGACTCCGGAGCTCCGCGCCACAGACACAGACCGACCTGCTGAGAGAAACACACACACTGACCTGCTGAGAGAAACACACACACTGACCTGCTGAGAGAAACACACACACTCCGAGTTCCGAGAGCAAAGAGACAGATCGCGGAGGAGCTTTTTTCTTCTTCTCTGGGGGACAAACCGGACTTTGGTGGGGACGCGCGCGCGCGCTGAATAATTCTTATTTCATTTTTTTTTTTTTATTATTGGTATTATTTTGTTTTGCATTTTGCGCGCGTGAAAAAAAAGTGTGTGATGTTGAGATGAGGAGAAAGGCATATGGAAGTGGAACATCATCATCATCGTCACCATCATCATCACACACGCACCGTGGATGCTGAAGACGCCAGAACGCGCTCGGGGTTTCCTCTGCTGCGCCGTGACCGAGTGTGTGTGTGTGTGTGTGAGAGAGAGAGAGAGAGAGAGAGTGTGTGTGTGTGAGAGAGAGAGAGAGAGAGAGTGTGTGTGAGAGAGTGTGTGTGTGTGTCAGTGCGAGGTGCACAGCTTCAGCACCGGATCTACACACAGCTCACAGCAAGAGAAGCGTGGATCTGGGATTGTGCTTGTGTTTTGTTCTTTTCGGGAATCTTTCATTCTGAATTTCGGATAACTGACCGCGTAGGAGTGTGATTTCCGACACACACACACACACACACGAGCGGACGGAGACGTACTGAGTGTGGGGAGTTCACACACATCCCGGTAAGAGCTTCGTGTATTTTTCGCAGTGTTTAGAAACGAAGTTGCAAAACAGGACAGAGAGGTTTAACAACCTGAGCGAGTGTGTAGGAGTTGTGTGTTGTAAGCCTGTGTGTGCGTGCGTGTGTGTGCGTGCGTGTGTGTGCGCGCATGTGTATGTGTGTGTGTGTATGTGTGTGCCTCAGCAGTTTCGGTCCAGGTATTACAGGTTTCTATTGCTACAGTATGTATCGGTGTGCGTTGTATCGTGTGTGTGTGTGTGTGTGTGTGTGTGTGTGTGTGATGAAGTGAGCATCTCTGCGTCGTCACTTTTTCAGGGGAAATGAAACACCGCCGCGTTTTATCGCTTGTACGAACTTATTGCACGGAGTCGGCTCACGGAGTCGGCTCTGCTCTTTTACTGGTGATTAGATTTTTTTTGTTCTTATTTCTTCCGCCATGTTCTTGGATCATGTAACTGAGTCATAAACAAATAAAGGACAGGAGTAATTCTACTGATGGGTTTATTAGAAGGTGACAGACATAATTCATAATGGGATTTCTATTGATCAGCACCTGTTACACTTATATCAGTGTGTATCGACCACAGCGTGTGTGTGTGTGTGTGTGTGTGTGTATGTGTGTGATGCTAATATAACTATTATAATATAGAATTCATCCTTTAAGATACTAATGATTATCTGTGGGGGGGGGGAGGATATGTCAGCATTATATTTGCACATTCCATAATATCTTAATTTCATTGTAAAATTTTAAAAAAGATACTTAAAATGATCAGAATAATACAGAAATTAAATTAGATTTTAAATATAATTTTTGTATTTATTTTTCCATTACAATATTTTTTCAATGAAGAAAAAAAATCAATAGAAAGGAAGATGTGTGTTGGTATCTGTGTGTGCGTGTGTGTGTGTGTGTGTGTGTGTGTGTGAGAGAGAGAGAGAGAGAGAGAGAGAGAGAGAGAGATTGATGACTCTCTGTATTAAATCTGGTTCAGCTGGACCTTCTCGTCTTCAGGATGTTTTCCATAACAGAGAGAAACCTGTTCCTCAGGTTCCTTACACTGAGCTGAAGAAACTTTAAAGCCAACCACACACGTACACACACGCGCGCGCACACACACACACACGCGCGCGCACACACACACACACACACACACACGCACGCGCGCGCGCGCACACACACACACACACACACAACAGGAGGAGCTGCATTCCTACATAAACTCGCTGTGTCTCCCCCCCCCCCCCCCACACACACAAATTTGGCAATTATGATTGATATACATTATATATTATTGTCCTGATTTAGAGATGATTAACATTTACCACAACACACACCCCACACTACAACACACACACCACACTACAACACACACACCACACTACAACACACACCCCACACTACAACACACACCCCACACTACAACACACACACCACACTACACTACAACACACCACATTTAATAAATAGATTAATCAGTAAATACTGAATATCAGCGTGGTGTTTTATCTCTAGGGAACTTGTTAGTATAAATAGATACTAAATATTTTGAGCTATTTATGCAATGAATGTCAACACCTATGTGAAGTCTGCGTGTGTGTTTGTGTGTTCATCATTTACATGTCCATTTGCATCCAGTACATGAGGCAGTATATGTAAACGGCCAGACACGGTGTGAAGGTAAACAGTAATGTTTTTATACATGTATCATCAATCCCCCAGCCCCAAGTGTTACATCATCAATCCCTCAGCCCCAAGTGTTA